>NC_064824.1:107120076-107423107 GCF_024166365.1 Elephas maximus indicus
TTGCGCCACCAGGGCAGAAAATAAACCTCAGGTTTTTCTGTAATCTCCATCTGATGGTGTGGTTAGTTTTACTGCTTTGGTTGAATTATGATTTTTGATAATTTAAACTAAGCCCTTTAAGAAGATTCTCATCTTAATGGGTACTGTATGTGTTTAGGCTTAAAGGGAGAAAAGCCAGGTTCATGTGCCCAGGAAGATAGATGAAGGAGAGATTCGGATAGTTGTTATAGGTTATGAGGTGTAGCTTGAGGTAATTGTCGAGGTTACAGAGAAATGTTATTAAGGGATAATTTCTTTTTCTTGGGAGTATTTATTTTTTATATTATAAAAAGGAAAAAATAAGTAAAATAAAGCCTTGAGGAATTTATATGTTTGTATAAAATCAGCTTCCCTATAATTTGAAAAGAGCTAGAGTATCTTTCCCCCCTCCAAAAAAAAAAAAACAAAACACAAAACTAAGAATGAAAGTTAAAAGTGATTTGGAAATTTTTTTTTTTCTCTTTGACTGCTCACATTTATGCCTGTCTCCAAATTTCATTTATTTTGATACTTTCTGTTATTTGAATACTGCTATTTTAAACTCTACCTTAGATTGGCTGTATGTAATCATAGTTTTAGGTGGTTGAGGTTGCCTTATGATTGAGACAGTAGTGTTTTCAAGTCTTAATTTGAGTTTACACCAACCTAGATTTATTTATTTACTGCTTAGGTTTTATACGTCTGAGTTTTCACAGAGTCAGATTTTCCGGATATTGGATGGTGTTTGGCATATGAATCTTGGGCTTCCTGAGGAATGTGTAAAGGAGCCCTGGTGGCACAATGGCTGAGTGCTCGGCTGCCCACTGAAAAGTCGGCAGTTCAAACTGACCAACTGCTCTATGGGAGAAAGGTGTGGCGGTCTGCTTCCGTAAAGATTATAGCCTTGGAAACTGTGGGGCGAGTCTACTCTATCCCGTAGGGTTGTTATGAGTTGAAATTGACTCGACTGCAGTGGGGTTTTGATGAACTTGTATCTTTTTCTTGCTTCTTTTATTTCATAGACTCATGAAATGGCCACAGATGACAAGGCTTCCCCAACACTGGACTCGGCTAATGATTTGCCTCCATCTCCTACTAGCCCTTCTCACCTCACACACTTTAAGCCTTTGACTCCTGATCAGGATGAGCCTCCTTTTAAATCTGCCTATAGCTCTTTTGTAAATCTCTTTCGATTTAACAAAGGTAAGACTTACTTTTAAAGATCAGAGAATCTACATTTTTGATTTTCTGAAATTCTGTTAACTTTCCTGACATGTCTTTGCAAGAAAGTGAAATATTAACAAGGTGATAGCTTTAATCCTGGGTCCCCTGGTTTACTGTGTGAGAAGGGAAAGGTAAAATTTTTACTGTAGTCTTATTAATTATTGGTAACTGGAGGTCTGAATTGAAAATAAAGTTAAGGAGGTTCCTTTTTGAAAAAAAAAAATAGCAACTTTTAAAAAATTGTTCATATGCTTCAACTTCCTTAAGTTCAAAGAATGGACTTGTTCTTTTGGGAATTTATAGCGAAAAGATATTAATTGAAGCAATGAGACTAAGAAGAGCAGCACATGGGAGGAAAGATTTATATTTTTCAAAAATGGGAAGTTGCCAGCACTCCTACTGTTAACTTAAATCCATTAGAGTAAGGTGAACATATAATTACATCAAATGAAAAGAATTTAAAATGAGCTCTTTTGAGTAATATTAATTTATTTGAAAGAAGAATAAAAAAATGTGGTCTACATCTTTTGCTTTACGTTTGATTATATTATTTGAAATGTGTTAATAAGTAATCCTGTTGTAAGGAATTTGGGGAGTTAATAGTTTTCTTAACTCAATAGAATTTTATCGGTAGTAATGTTTAACCTACAGAAGTTCCTATTAGTCTTCTTTTAAGATAGTGATTTTTTTAAAAACATTTTATTTTTTAGAGCAGTATTAGATTTACAGAACAATTGAGGAGATAGTATAGAGTTCTTATATATTCTCACATTGAGTTTCTGCTATTTTTAGTATCGGACATTCATGTGTACATTTGTTATAATTAACGAACCAGTATCTTACCTTCCATATGTCTCACCTGGGCTCAGTTCCTGTGCTAGCGCACCTGATGTGCAGCTACCACCTAACAATGGTGGTTTCCGTGTTGCAGTGACGCCGAACAGATTTCAGCAGAGCTTCCAGGCTAAGATGGACTAGGAAGAAAGGCCTAGTGATCTAGAAAAAAAAAGTTTTTTTTTTTTGATCTACTTCTAAAAATTAGCCAATGAAAACCCTATGGATCACAGTGGGTCTGATTCACAGTTGATCGTGAGGGTGGTGCAGGATCAGGTAGCATTTCTTTCCGTTGTGCATGGGATCATATGAATTGGGGGCTGACAATGACAATAACAACATTACTAAGTAAAGTACATATGTGCGTGTATATATATATATATATATTTTAATATTGTGTTTTAGGTGAAAGTTTACACAGCGAATTAGGTTCACATTTAACAATTTCTGTACATATTGTTCAGTGACATCTGTTACATTTTTTACACTGTGTCAGCGTTCTCTTTCTTTCCATTCTTTTGTTCTGTTTCCATTTCTCTAGCTTCCATGCCCCTCCCCTCCGCCCCAACCCTTATCTTTGTTTTAGGGTAAATGTTGACTATTTAGTCTCATAGAGATGATTTTTTTTTTTGTAAAGTACATATTTAAATTTCCTTAGTTTTTACCTGATGTCCTTTTTGTGTTCCAGGATCCCATCCAGGATACCACATTATATTTAGTTGTCATAAGATTGATCCTGTTTTTTTTAATTCAGCAAATGTTTACTGACTACCTACTATGCGTTGGGTACTATTTTAACTGCAAGGGTTCCATCTCACAAACAAAACAGACAGAAATCCCCCGCCTTCATGCGAAGCTTGCATTATACAGGCAGTCCTCGGATAACAAACGAGTTCTGTTCCTAAGTCCGACTTTAAGTTGAACTTGTACGTAAGTTGGAACAGGTATGGTTTGTATCTAATATCAGTTAGTCAAATGTTTGCCTTAGTGTAGTATATAGTATATAGTGTACCTTTCTATGCATGAAAAAATTAAAGAAACACTTCTAGATACACTAAAACATCTATAACATAATAGCACAGTAATAATAATAGTAATGTTTTGAAGTGCATCGCAAAGTAGCACCCATATGTTATTATGAACCATTGTTACACACCTTGAAGTTTTAATATAACAAGCTTTACGGGATTGGTTTATAACTACAGGTTGTACGTAAGTTGGACATTTGTAACCCGGGGACTGCCTGTATTTCCTTTGTGCTCAAAAAATTACTAATGAAAAGCAAAACAAACAGAGGATCACGTATACCAATGGTGTGATTATTGGATTGTAATTTTGCCACCCTTGATTTTCTTTCTTTTTAAGAAAACAAACTAATATTTAATTACGCATGTAATACATGGATACATTCTTGCTTAAAAAATTTCATGTTCTTATTTCTCGTTGCTGAACTCTGAGTCTTAGTTTTTCAAATAATACCAGGCTTTCCATTGCTACAGAGAGAGCAGAAGGGGGACAGGGAGAGCAGCAGTCTCTGAGTGGAAGTTGGACCAGCCCTCAGCTTCCTGTAAGGACACAATCTGTGAGGTCACCTACACCTTATAAAAAACCGCTTAATGAGGGACTCCATCGGCGATCTTCAACTGTATCAGGTAAAACAGTGTTCTATTTGATTCATCTCTGTACATTAGATTTTTCCATGGTCATTGTATTTCCCAAGCTGTTACTGACTTAACTTTTTGCTGTTTTGAATAGTCAGGTGGTGCAGTGGTTAAGAGTTTGGCTGCTAACCAGAAGATCGACAGTTCGAATCCACCAGCCACTTCTTGGAAACACTATGGAGCAGTTCTACTCTGCCCTATAGGGTTGCTATGAGTCAGAATCGACTCGACAGCAATGGGTTATTCAGAATTAGTAAGACTGTTATGTAGGTAGTGAAAGAATTTGTTGACACCTAGAAAAAATTCTTAAACATTTCATTAAACTTTGATTTAGGCAAGACAGAGATCTCTTGACTGCTTTTGATTAATTACTTGCTTGGATTTCAGCAGAGAACAGTTTGCAGCATCCCCAGGAGAGCACAGGTTAGTTTCAGGTTTGTGAATGAATTCTGCACCTGTTGTTGGGATGGCTAGCGAAATGTGATATGCATGCCTCTGACTGCAGAACTCTCTCAGTTCCATTAGTGGGCTGCCATTTGCTCTTGGCCTTTGTCCTTGTTGGGGTGCAAACTGTCAGCGTGGCTGGATAAGCTGAGCTGCTCTTGCCTGTTTGTTCTCCATTCTGCCTACTGCACAGCCATCATCTCTGTCATTTTCATACACTTCTCATGAGTATGGACTGGAGAGATCAGTGCCTGAATTGAGAGATCAGGGAAAACGAGGTTGTTTATATTATATTTCTGTTAGATTGCTAAACTCGGGGGAATAATTTGCCCAATTGAAGTTGTTTATATTGTATTTCTGTTAGATTGCTAAACTCAGGGGAGTAGTTTGCCCAGTTAAAGGTGATAGAAGAAAGCCAGTGGGAGTAGGCATAATAGAGGAAAGGAATGCAGTTTTGGGAGTCAGACACATATCCTGGAATAAGGGATCCTGCCTGGTCTGGCCACTCTTCCCCATGAGGCCCTTGAGTGAAAAATAGGCACAGCTAATGGTGGTCTGCAGAGGGATATTTTATTACTAGGTAAGACTTGGCTCAGAACATCCGTCTTCTGGTTGTGCAGGATAAGGAGGAGAAACCAAGCAGAAGAGTTTCTCCTTAAGGACTAAAGAGCTGGCTGCGTTCATTACCTCTGCAGGTTTTCTAGGGCAATGAGCCTCAGCCTGGTTTTCATCAGCCAGTTGGAAGGAAGAATCACAAGGCGGGTGAGGGGAGGAAAAAAACTTGTCTTTGATGTTTTTATAAAACTTGATTTAAATGTTTCTAGGTGAAGCTTGTAAGGTCCACTTTACTGCAGTCCCCACTATTCCTGATTGTATTTTACCCAGCCCACTTGATTATGTTATGCTACCCTAGCTTCTTGAGCTTTTGAAGCCTCTGACTGTTTAATCAGTCAAGTTCCTTTCCTTCTAAAAGGCTGTAATTCTATAGTTTGCTAGCTCTGTGACCTTAGGAGGAGCCCTGGTGGTGCAGTGGTTAAGAGCTTGGCTGCCAACCAAAAGGTTGGCAGTTCAAATACACCAGCAGCTCCTTGGAAAGCCTATGAGGCAATTCTGCTCTGTCCTGTAGATTTGTTATGAGTTGTGACCGACTCGATGGCAGTGAGTTTGGTTTTGATTTGGTGACCTTAGGAAAGTCATTTAATATTCTAATATCTATTTTACAAGAGGAGCAACTAAAGTTATTTACCTGAGGGCAAAGGGCTAGATGAGATTTTCTCTTTAATCGAAGGTCTGTGGTTTCGTTGGTTCCAGGTTGAGAACAAGTCTCACTCTTCCTTTTCTAGTGAGTGATGCTCTTAGTACTTTGTCTTATTTCTAAGTGGCTAAATGCAAGGGGCTTCACAATTAATTGTTTCTCCTGCATGGGAGCACAGTCATTATGATTTAACAGCTTCATCTGTCTCATTTTTCAACTCATGAATTGTGAACAGTTGCTTTATATTCTGAGACTTGTGAAAAACTTGGTCATTCTAGCACTTATACTTTTGTATTCTAGTAACAACACATCTGAGGTACATGCTGAAATTAAAAGAACTCGACGGCATTGGGTTTTGGATTTATAGAAAGTTTTCAAAATTTTAAAATATAGGTTCAGATTTAGATAATTATTTCAGTCATTATTTTGGGGAACTATAAATTTAGATTTAGCTACGACCTCTAGATGTCCCCTTGTAATCCTTTCCCACCCAAAGTAAAACAAAGAACATCTAAAACAAAACTAGCAAATAAGTTTGAGGAATATTCAGGGGGGTTGTTTTCCGTCTTGCTCTGCCATAGTTATTAGGTTAAACGACCTAAGCGAATAGGGAAGCTCATCCTTTTTATTTAGTAAAACTACCTCCATTTCATCCTTAGGCTTTACAACTACCAGAGTTTGGGAACAGGTAGAAACTTTAGTTGTAATCTTGTCATAAGGAAATGATAAGTGACAGCTTTGCTGGGCAGATCCCATTCTGGCCACAGAGCTGGAATTTGGGCTTGTTTTATTGGTAGATCTGGCTTCAGGCTTGATATCTCAAATGAGAGTGATCCTTTTTGTTTGGAGCTATAGGGAGTGGTGGAGAAAAGGGGTAAGAGGGGTGGGGTTAGAGTTTTAATAATCCTCTGGCAGTTTTAATTTGCTTGGACATTGATCAAAGAAGATCTCTGGCAAAATTTATATCCTGGGTGTTCTGAAGTCTGTCAGAATCTCTGGGAGCTGGGCTATTAAATTCCTTTCTGATGATCTTGACAAGACCTTTGGATACATGATCTTGACTTTACTGAACTGTTGGACCAGATTGTTTACCTGTTGGACTTTGAAGATTAAGCTAGCTTAATACTCTGGGATTACTTTTCTTCTGCTAATGTTTTAGTGGATATTTGTTATGGGTTGGGACCAAAGGGCCTAAGAAATCATTAATGAATTTTGGTCCATTTAAGCAGTGCTCCTGTCACAGGCCTTAAAACCATGAGTGGTCTCAGACAATGTCTTAGGCATGAGGGCCTCTTACTTGCTTATGAAACACTGTTTTACATGGTAATAAACACTTTCAACATTATCTTATGCTTATAAAGACTAAACTCAATCTGTATCACTAGCTGGGAGAACGTAAGCATATGCTGACAACAGGAGGCAGTTTGAATCACATATGTATTATTGTATGTAGATACTGGGGACTGTTGACGAGGTTTTTTTCTTTTTTTTCCAAATCCAAATCAGATGCAAGAAGGAAACCAGAACCTAACTTTGGAGGTCATGACCCTCGTACAGCTGTTCAGCTTCGAAGCCTCAGTACAGTATTAAAACGCCTGAAGGAGATCATGGAGGGGAAAAGCCAGGTACTGTCTAGAAGCTTTATAAGATTACTTATTAAGCATTCATGGGAATTGATGCTGTGCTCACTGAAAATGGCATAATACCACTTGAAAGAAAGTTCAGGTTGTAATACTATCAGCTAAGAGTGCCATATTGTTTTACCCATAAGTTCTTAATTTTAATGTAGTCTAATTTATCAGTTTTCCTATTTTATAGTTAGTGCTTTTTGTGTTCTGTTTAAGTTTTTATCTAGCCCAGCGTCAGTAGATATTCTTTGATGTTTCTTTAAAAAACAAAACCAAATCTGTTCCCATCAAGTTGATTTCAATTCATAACGACCCTATAAGACAGAGTAGAACTGCCCCATAGGGTTTCCAAGGAGCACCTGGTAGATTCAAACTGCCGACCTTTTGGTTAGCAGCCGTAGCTCTTAAACACTATGCCACCAGGGTTTCCTTTCTTTAAGAAGCTGTATTATTTGTGTGAAGCATAGGGGTCCAGCTCAATTTTTTTTTTAGTTGAACCCAGCATCATTTTTTAATGAAAAGATCATCCTTCCCTGACTGCATTATAAATCTTGTCATAAATCCATATACGTGTGAGGGTTGTCCAGGACTCACTTTTCTGAGTTCTATAGCTCCATTTTTTTTCTATCCTTGTATCAATACCCCATTTGAAATTTCCATAGCTTTGGGATAATTCTTGATGGCTGGTACAGTTAGGTTCGTCAAGATTGTCTTGGCCATTTTAGCCCTTTGCATTTCCATATGAATTTTAGAATTAGCTTGTAAATTTCTGCCAAAGAAATCTGGATTTTTGATTAGGATTGCATTTGCCATTGTATCTTAATAATCAGTACTTTTGAGAAGTCTTACACATGTTTATTGTTTCAGGATAGTGACCTGAAGCAATATTGGATGCCAGATAGCCAGTGTAAAGAGTGCTATGACTGTAGTGAGAAATTTACAACCTTTAGACGTAGGCACCATTGCCGACTGTGTGGGCAGATTTTCTGCAGTCGTTGCTGTAATCAAGAAATCCCTGGAAAATTTATGGGCTACACAGGTAAGTGCGTTTTATTGAGTTTTACAGTTTTTAAAGGTCGTCTTTATAGTGACAATACAGGACCCGTATTAGCCATATCTTGGGCTTTATATGTAAGACATGGAGGACACAAAGGCGAGTGAGACACAGCTTCGTTCTAGAGGATTTTACAGTTGAATAATGAAGTAAGTGGGAACGTATATAAAGAGAGTAAAAGACAGATAATCATCGATGCTAGCAAAAAACTATAGGAGCACTAAAATTCGTTAGAAAAGATAGAGTAGATTACTAACTTAGATTACTATGACAGTTTTTGTTTTGCAAAGTACAGATCTTCCGTGAGTTATATGACACTGCTTCAGCAAATTGCATCTTTTTTATATTCTCAGTAAGGAACATAATAGAATTTTACCAATACAGAAAATTTACGTTATTTGTTGAAATAAAAAGAACTCAACAATGGTGTGTGGATTTATACAGTGACTTGAGAGTGGAAGGTGGGTAGACGTTACCAAAGACAGAACACTCTTACCATCTCTTTCATATTATTTTTGTTACCATGGCTCTATTCACATTTTTCACCTTAACTGCTACAAAGTTCAGACTCTCGTTATTGTTTACATGGATTATGGCTACAGCTTTCAAAAGACTTCTTTCCTTTTAGTTTTTCTCTACCTCTAATTCATTTTTCACACTCTATTCAGTATTCTTTGTAAAATGCTAATTTGATCGTGTCAGGGTATTCCCTTGTCTAATACCCTTTCGTTACCTTAGGATAAAATCCTATCTTGTTAATATGGTCACCGAGGCTCTTCTTTTCCTGGCTTCTGCTTACCTTTTTCTTTTGCCATGTCAGCCCGTTGCCTTTACCTGTTGTAATGCTCATAGTTTTTCACTGGGTCACGTTCTCTGCTTTCTTTAAATCCAGGACTTTGTCATGATGGTCTCTCCACCTAGAACTTTTCCTCTTCCCTGAGGTCCCCAGATGTCTCCCTTCCCCTTGGTGGGAAACTCTTCTTAGTGAGATATTACCCCAAAACTGGGCTGGGGTTCTGTTCTGTGTGCTGTCATAGCACTTGGTGTAGCCTTCTGTCTTAACACTTAGCTTGCAGTGTTTAACTATGGTGTCAAGAATGAGTAAAATGGAACAAGTGACACTTAATTTTGATTAAAATACATGCAAACTGAGTACCATATGATAGCATTCTTACAATGAAAAAAATGAAAAGCCGTTTGTTATAACCAAAACCAAACCAAACCCTGCTGTCAAGTTGATTCCGACTCATAGCGACCCTGTAGTAACCCTATAGGACAGAGTGTCCAGGGAGCACCTGGTGGATTCTAACTGCCGACCTCGTGGTTAGCAGCTGTAGTACTTAACCACTACGCCACCAGGGTTTCCCCGTTTGTTATACTTAGTAGTAATTTTGGTAAAAGCACAGCATAATTGACTTTCAGAAGCTTTTTGTTCCATGTCGCTTTGGTTTTCTAACATTAATGGAAAAAAAAGTTTTAAGGTAGAATTGTTAAATAACATGTTATTAGTAAAGTTTAATTATTTTAGCTCCTTTTTTAGTTCACTAAAATGTTATAGAGAAGCCCTGATGGTGCAGTGGTTAAGCACTCAGAACGCCAGCGATTCGAGCCCCTTATCCATTCTGTGGAAGAAAGACGTGGTGGTCTGCTTCTGTAAAGATTAAAACCATTGCTGTCTGGTTGATTCTGACTCACAGGGACCCTGTAGGACAGAGTAGAACTGTCCCATAGGATTTCTAAGGAGTGGCTGCTGGATTTGAATTGCCAACCTTTTGGTTAGCAGCTGAATGCTTAAGCGCTGCACCCCTGGGCTCCCTGTAAAGATTACAGCCTTGGAAATCTTATGGGGCAGTTCTGCTGTGTCCTATAAGGCCCTTATGAGTTGGAATGGACTAGGTGGCAATGGGTAAATCCCTCAAAAAATGATACAGAAATACAGGGTAGAAATGAAAACTTAAAGTTAGGCAGGACTACATTTTTAAATAATTTAACTTTTTTTTCTTAATAATTAAACATTTTAAAGTGTTAAGTAAACTTTTTTTTTTTTAAATTTAGGTACACTTTATTTTTATATGGCTTAAATTTCTACTATATTTTTAATGTAATTTAATCTGAGTATATTTTTATATGGGTTAACATTCTGCTATATTTCATTTCATTTGTACTCCCCCCCCCCCACAGTTAAGGGGTTTGTTAGGGAAGTGACAGGTTACAGTTCAGGTTCAGGAACATTCAACATGATGTTTTTCGATCAGGACAGCCTCTTTTCAGCTGTGCCCACAGGCACACGTCTCTCTGGCGCTTGGCCTCTGCCCTGCTCGGGCAAGTGTTACAAAGCTCTCTTAGCTTTGCTGGTAAGTATGCCCCAAGGTACCACACTCCACTAGTAAGCCTTGGCCCTAAGACACTCAGCTCCAAGTCCCAAAAAAACTAACTCTACCAAGAACCCAGAGGCACCCTACTCTGCCAGCAAGCTTCCTGCTCAAAGGCACTCAGCTTTTTTGGGGTACTGTAGTCTGTTATGTGTGCAGTAGCAGTATGTCTGAAACAATGTACATGTCACAATTAAAAAATACTTTATTACTAAGAAATGTTGACTATCATCTGAGCCTTTAGCGAGTCATAATCTTTTTGCTGGTGGAGGGTCTTGCTGCAGTATTGATGGCTGGTGACTGATCAGGGTGATGGTTGCTGAAGGTTGAGGTGGCTGTGGCAATTTCTTAAAATAAGAACTATGAAGCTTGACTCTTCCTTTCACGAAAGATCTCACTGTAGCATGCGATATGATTTGATAGTGTTTATCCACAGTAGAGCTTGTTTCAAAATTGGAGTCACAGTCCTCTCCAACCCTGCTCTAACTAAGTTTATGTAATATTAAAAACCCTTTGTTTTCACTTCAACAGTGTTCACAGCATCTTCACCAGGAGTAAATTCTGTCTTATGAAACCACTTTCTTTGCTTGTCCATATGAAGCAACTCCTCATCTGTTAAAGTTTTATCATGAGATTGCAGCAATTCAGTCACATCTTCAGGCTGTACTTCTAATTCTAGTTCTCTTGCTGTTTCCACCACATCTGCAGTTACTTGCTGTACTAAAATCTTGAATACCTCAAAGTCATCCATGAGGGTTGGAATCAACTTCTTCTAAATTCCTGTTAACGTTGATATTTTGCCCTCGTCCCGTGAATCACGAATGTTCTTAATGGCGTCTGGAATGGTAAATCCTTTCCAGAAGGTTTCCAATTTGCTTTGCCCAGATCCATCAGAGGAATTACAGCCTATGGCAGTAAAGCCTTATGAAATGTATTTCTTAAATATTGAGACTTGAAAGTTGAGATTACTGCTTGATCCATGAGCTGCAGAATGGATGTCGTGTCAGCAGGCATGACAACAACATTAATCTCCTTGTACATCTCCATCAGAGCTCTTGGGTGACCAGCTGCATTGTCAATGAGCAGTAAATATTTTGAAAGGAATCTTTTTTTCTGAACAATAGGACTCAACAGTGAGTTTAAAATATTTAGTAAGCCATATTGTAAACATATGTGCTTTCATCCAGGCTTTGTTTTCCATTTATAGAGCACAGGCAGAGTAGATGTAGCATAATTCTTAAGGGCCCCAGGATTTTCAAAATGGTAAGTGAGCATTGGCTTCAACTTAAAGTCACCAGGTGCATCAACTTCTAACAAGAGAGCTTCCTGTCTTTGGGAACTTTGAAGCCAGGCATTGACTTCTCCTCTCTACCTATGAAAGTCCTAGATGGTATCTTCTTCCAATATAAGGTTATTTCGTCTAATTGAAGATCGGTTGCTTAATGTAACCATCTTTATCAATTATCTTAGTTAGATCTTCCGAATAACTTGCTGCAGCTTTTACATCAGCACTTGTTGCTTCGGAAGACCTTGTACTTTTATGTTATGGAGACGGCTTCTTTTCTTAAACCTCATGAACCAACCTCTGCTAGCTTCAAACTTTTCTTCTGCAGCTTCCTCACCTCTCAGCCTGCATAGAATCAAAGAGAGTTAGGGCTTTGCTCTGGATGAGGCTTTGGCTTAGGGGAATGTTGTGGCTGGTTTTATCTACCCAGACCACTAAAACTTTGTCCACATTAGCAGTAAGGCTATTTTGTTTTCTTCTTCACTGGAGGAATGCTTCCAGTTTCCTTCAAGAAGTTTTTATTTGCATTCACAACTTGGCTAACTGGTGCAAGAGGCTTAGCTTTTGGCCTGTCTCAGCTTTCTGCATACCTTCCTCACTAAGCTTAGTCATTTCTAGCTTTTGATTTAAAGTGAGAGCATGTGACCCTTCCTTTAACTTGAAGGGTTATTAATTGGCCTCATTTCAGTATTGTCATGTCTCAGGGAATAGGGAGGCTGGAGGAGAGGGAGAGAGAAGGGGTATAGCCAGTCAGTGAAGCAATCAGAATTTATGCAGCATTTATTGATTAAGTTCGCCATCTTATATGGGCGTGGTTTGTGGCACCCTAAAACAATTATGATAGTAATATCAAAGATGGCTGATCACAGATCACCATAACAGAATGAAATGAAAAAGTTTGAAACATTTTGAGAATTACCAAAATTACACAAAGTGAGCACATGCTGTTGGAAAAATGGCACCGGAAGACTTGCTCAATGCAGTGTTGGCCACAAACCTTCAATTGTTAAAAAAAAAAAAAAAAAAGCAATAAGCGCAAAGCGCAATAAAGTGAAGTGCAATAAAACGAGGTATGCCTGGAGCCAATATTCATTTCTATCATACATTTAGGTTTGTTTTACAATATAAGGTAGGAGAAACATTCAGTATCCCTAGTACATTCAGATAAACATATAAACCCTTTTTTAAACATTCCAGTTTCATATTCTTCTCTCCATACCTTAACTACCTTCCAATTCATATGCATATGGCCAGTCTCTGGCTGGATGGCATCAGGAGAACTGGTCCCCTATTATTCATTTCACTTAACTGGCCTGGGCCCTGCTCCAGACCACTCCAGATGCAGCTTTTCTCCCCTCAGCTGCAGCATGACATTTGTTACTTTCCTTTCAGCCATTGTAGGTAACAAAGTAACCATCTAAGAATCAAAAGGTTCACCTTCCCATGCCCTTTCTTTCTCTTTCTAAGTTCTGTGCTTCCATGAGTCTAGAGCCATTGCAATGATCCCTACTTCTGACACCAACTGTAAAAAATGGCGTGGTGGAGATACCTGACCTCTAACATCACAAGGGGGTTGTAGAATCAAGATCAGCAGCCCAAGACTGAGTGCTATGAGGTGAAGGTCGGATATACCTCTTCTCGCCAGCCCTTTTTACCAATTTTGACACGAGCCGTCCCTCCCACAGCAGTGGCTATTTCACTACTGAGTTTGATAATTTGTTGCAGTGGCTACACAGAACTCACAGACCACACTCACAGACCACACTCACAGTTTAGGGCTTTATTAGGAAAGTAATAGGTTACAATTTAGGTTTAGGAACGCTCAGGATACAGTTCTTTGATCAGGACAGCCTCTTCTCAGCCATGTCCATAGGCACACTTCTCTCTGGTCCCTCTCTTTTGCCTTGCTCAGGCAAGTGTTACGGAGCCGTTTTAGCTCTGCCCATAAGCGCCCTGAGGCATCGCGCTCTGCTGGTAAGCCTTGGCCCAGTGGTGCTCAGCTCCAGCTTCCTGGGTTGGCAAACCTAGGACCTAGGTTCACCAAGTGTCCGGAGGCACCCTACTCCACCAGCAAGCCTCCTGCCTGAAGGCACTCATCTTTCTTGCTCTGTGGGCCAGGCCGCCCCTTGCTGGTCTCTTTCGTGGTTCTTCTGCACTGTTCTCTGCCGCTGCTTCTCACCGTCTGCGGTGCTACAACTCTCTGTCTCTCTCTTGGTCTCCTGGTTTCAGAATCTTCTCAGCACAGGGATCCCAGGTCCAAAAGACATGCTCCACTCCTGGCTCTCCTACCTTGGTGGTTGTGAGATCCTCCTAATTTGTACTTTTTGAGAAATTAAAAACAAAGGGAAATTGAGGGTAATTTGAAGGTTATTTCCAACCAATATCTGAGTTTTGCTCACATTTCAGGTATTAAATATCCTCCCAAGAATATTTCATTATAGCCACTCTAGTCTTTAGCTCCATCTTGCATATTGTATGTAAGCCCAGTTTCTATTAGCTAGTTTTTAAAATATACTCCTCACATAGGCCATTTTCTTGGCTTCACAATAAAAAACACAAACCAAAGCCATTGCCGTCGAGTCTGTTCTGACTCATAGCGGCCTTATAGGGCTTCACAATAGAGACCTTTACTAACATTTTTCCTTTTGTTGCCTAGGGAAAACGTTTTGCTTTGTGGGAAACGTTTTATGTACTTTTATTTATTTACTCAACTAAAAATTCTTTTCCTCCTTGAACCTACTGTCTCTGGTAGATTCATTATTTTAGACTCTTGAAAAATAATTCTTTTAAGTCCAGTTTTCTAGTATCAGTGGATTGTATTTTCTTAATTCATAAATTGTTGTTAGGTACCGTAAAGTCGTTTTTGACTCATATATTTGAGGTAATTGGGACATCTTATGAATTTATCATAATGATGGCTCCTGCAAATAAATAAAAGAGCTAACTATATAACTTCTTAAAAATGTCTTTTTTGGTAGTCTTCACTTGAAGACTTTTTCTGTTACTAGATTAAGGATTTAAAATGCTCTGTTGAGTAATGTATTAACACCAATTTTACTTAATTTTTTCTCTCTCTAGGAGACCTCCGAGCTTGTACATACTGTAGAAAAATAGCCTTAAGTTATGCTTATTCCACAGACAGCAATTCCATTGGGGAAGACTTGAATGCTCTTTCAGATTCTGCCTGTTCTGTGTCTGTGCTCGATCCGAGTGAACCCCGAACACCTGTTGGGAGTAGAAAAGCCAGCCGCAACATATTTTTAGAGGATGATTTGGCCTGGCAAAGGTAGCTTCCGTTAAATATAATTTTATTTGTATTTTAGAAATACTGATAGTTTTGTGACCTATGAGTGCTTTTGGTTAACATTTATTTTCTTTGAATGTTTCCTCCAAATTCATTATTTTCTTCCTTTTCTTGACTTGCGTCTAAAAGGTTCAGAGAAGATGTTTATGGATTGTGATATTGACTAATTAGAATGTAAGCTCCATGATGGGAGGGTCTTTATATCTTCCTGTTCACTGCTCTACCATTGGCGCTAAAAATAATGCATGGCATGTGTATGATCTTGATAAGTATTTGTTGAGTGATTCTTTAGACAACAGAAGTAATTGAAATGAATAATTCCTAATGTAGCCTTGTTAAGGAGGATGCCCATACAATCTAAAAAAAAAAAAAAAATTAGATTGTTTCCTTTCTAAGAAACATTGTATATTTTTTTACATTTCTAAGTGTGCTGCACTACCTGGTAGGGGGGATATTGTTGGCAGTTAGCTAGAACTGTTGGAATTAGAATCATTAAGTTCATCAGTTTCTGATTGTTTTCTTTAGCTAAATTGTTTTCTTAAGCATAATACCAAATTTGTCATTGCCAAAGAACTTAGAGCTTTCACTAACATCTTTCTGGTAAGTTATCTTCTCCATTACCTCTTAAGGGTGGGAGGATTATTAGTATGTGATCAACGACTTTATACAGAAGTAAAAATGAATGAATCGGCAGCTACATTGAACATGAATGAATCTCAGGGACGTAACGTAGAAAAGACAGTCACCTAATCATACATGCAGTTAAAAATATACAAAACTAACAGTACATCGTCTATGGATAAAGTGTGGTAAAAAGAAAAGCAAGGGAATGATAAATATAACAGGACAGTTCTGTCATCGAGGCAAGAAATCGGGGAATGGGATTGGACAGGGAATACAGAGACTTCAAAGCCTGTGGTGATGCTTTTTCTTAAAGTGTGTGGTGGGTGGCTGGGTGTTTGTGACATCATGACTCTTTAAAGTTTTTTTTTTTTTTTTAATTCTCAAAATCTGTCTTTAATAAAACAGTTTCTAAAAAGCATAGGGATTTTTCAGCTCCTGATTACTTTGGTTAGTAATGCCCTATAGTTGTAGTGTAGCCCTGTTGTGTGAGCTCAGAATTGGCAGTTGTGACTTAATGAAGCAAACTAGGTATGAAAGCTGTCTAAAAGATGTAGGGTGGGTGCCAAAGGTAGAGTAGTAGTTAAACTTTAGGTTCTCTGTTAATTGCTTAGTGTTCATTCTCTTTTAGTCATCATGTCTCTGTGGTAGGCACTACTTTCTCTTTTTGATGGATGTGTATGCTGAGGTTCAGAGAGATATTAAGTAACGTACCCAAGGTCACACAGTTCGTAAGAGGTAGAGCCTGTACTTGGCCAGGGTTTGTCTGACTCTACAGTGCTATTCCAGTGGGATATGGGGACTGAGAATAAAATGTTTAAACTCAGGGTTGTCTCAGAAAATCTAGGACAGTAAACTTCCTCCAGTCTTGTACATATGATGTGGAAAGGAGTTCTGTAAATTACCCATCTAACCAATGTTATTATTTTATTGGCATTCAGCATACTTAGTAAACTTGTTTACTGTCTTTTGGTATTTGGTGTACTTAAGATAAAAACCATATACAGTATTCACACTAGTTAAAGAAGAAATTAAAAATGACTCAATCCCATTATTACAGAGAAAAATACTTACTCTGCTTTAGAATATTAAAGTACCTCATTAAAAACTTTAAATATAGGTTTACCTTTTACTGTTCCAGATGATCTCACTGCATTCTTATTTTCTTTATAGTTTGATTCATCCAGACTCCTCCAATACTGCACTGTCAACAAGACTTGTATCTGTTCAGGAGGATGCTGGAAAATCTCCTGCTCGAAATAGGTAAACTGCCAAGTGAAAACACTTTATTGTCTTATTTTCAATTCTTTTCATAGTAATGAGAAGAATAGACAGTGAAGGATGGGATTGGTTGTTATACTTTCTTCTAGCTGTAGAAGCTGAGTTAAGTTATTTTCTTTTTGCTGGTCAGTACTTGCTTACATTCTCCCAATGGCACTTTCCAGTGTTCTCCATCGGTTTCAGATCTCTGAACCTATACCCTCTTCTTTTCTCACTCAGCAGATGGTCTCACTTCTTAGTACATGGCAAAGAGGGGAAATAAACCAGATGGGAACTTTCTCAGCTTTTATTACCAGTTAGCATCTTGATGACATTTGGAGCCATCCTTTTTCTCTTTTCTGCCTTTTAACCGAGGCTGATTCCTCCATTTGCATTCTAGACCCCTTCCCTCCCTGTTTCTTATTGGGCACCCATGGATGTTATGTAGTACACCTCTCTTTGCTGACTCCTTACCATTTAAACAAATGCAGGTCTTACTTACTCAAAACTAACACCCACTTTCATGTTCTACCTCCAGTTACTTGTGTTCTCAATTATTTCTTTTCTTCTTAGCCAAATTCCTTGAAATAGTTGCCTATACCATTCTACTTACATACTTTTTTCACTTCACTGGAATCTTGCTAACACCCACACCTACCCACTGAAAATGCTTTCTTTGTTGCAAGCTTAGGTTCTGAATAAGTGGTTATAAACCTGAAGAACTAGACATCTAAATTAGCATGGTTTAATGTACTTTCTGTTGCCATCTGTAAGATTTTCACTGGCCAGTTTTTTCAAAAGTAGATCGCCAGGTCTTCCTCAGTCTGTCTTATTTTGGAAGCTCTGCTGAAATCTGTCCACAATGGATGACCCTGCTGATATTTGAAATACTGATGACGTGGCTTCTAGTATCACAGTAACATGCAAGCTACCACAGTAACACGAACTGACAGGTGGTAGATCTTGGCTGAAAGCAGAGAATACCAGAAAGATTGTTACCTGTGTTTTATTGACTGTGCAAAGGTATTCGACTGTATGGATCATAACAAATTGTGGATAACATTGCAAAGAATGGGAATTCCAGAACACTTCGTGTGCTCACGTGAAACCTGTACATAGACCAAGAGGCAATTGTTCGAAAAGAAGAAGGGAATACTGTGTGGTTTAAAATCTGGAAAGGTATGGATCAGGTTTGTATCCTTTCACCATACTTATTCAACCTATATGCTGAGCAATTAATCAGAGAAGCTGGACCATATGAAGAACAATGTAGCATCAGGATTGGAGGAAGACTTATTAGTAACCTGCAATATGCAGATGACACAACCTTACTTACTGAAAGCGAAGAGGATTTGAAACACTTACTGATGAAGATCAAAGACTGCAGACTTCGGTATGGATTACACCTTATCCATAAAACAAAAATCCTTACACCTGGACTGATAACCAGCATCATGATAAACAGAGAAAAGATCGAAGCTGTCAAGGATTTCATTTTACTTGGATCCACAGTCCACACCCATGGAAATGGCAGTCAAGAAATCAAGTGATGCATTGTATTGGTCAGATCTGTTGCAAAAGATCTCTTTAAAGTCTTAAAAAGCAAAGATGTCACTTCGAGGACTAAGGTGTGCATGACCCAAACCATGGTATCCTCAGTTGCCTTGTATGCATACGAAAGCTGGACAATGAAGAAAGACTGAAGAAGAATTGATGCATTTGAATTACAGTGTTGGCGAAGGATATTGAATATACCATGGACTGCCAGGAGGAAGAATTAACTGCTTTGGAAGAAGTACAGTGAGAATGCTTCTTAGAAGCGAGGATAGTGAGACTTCATCTCACTTACTTTGTACATGTTATGAAGAGGGATAACACCAGCCCCTGGAGAAGGACATCATGCTTGGTAAAGTAGAGGGTCAGCTAAAAAGAGGAAGGCCCTTGACCAGATAGATTGATACAGTGGCTGCAACAGTGCAACACAGGACCAGGCAGTGTTTTGTTCTGTCGTGCATGGGGTTGCTATGAGTCAGAATGGACTCGATAGCACCTAACAACAACAGGGAGTCAGAACTGACTTGATGGTACCTAACAACAACGGTGTACTTTCAGTTTATTCTTTCAACAAGTAATTATTGACTGCATACACATTTAGTGCTGGGAATACAGCAGTGAATGGAAAAGACAAAAATTTAAAGCACAGAATAGCATAGGGAGTGGGGTGGGGATTGAAGTTTTAAATAATTCGGCCAGGGGAGGCCTCACTGAGAAAGTGACATTTGAGTAAAGATCGGAAGGAGGTGAGGGAATGAGCCATGTGGGTGTCTTGGGGAAGAGTAAACCAAGACAACAAAGGGGATAGCACATTCTTGAGAGAAACACTCCTGGTGAGGAGTGACAAGGAGTCCTGCAGACCTGGAGTAGAGCGATACTGCAATTAGTTGTAAGGACCTTGTCATTTACTCTGAGTGAGGTAGCAGGCTATTGGAGAGTTTTAGTTCTTATTTTTACCTAATTTTTAAATATTTTGAGAAAATTTGAAACATGGAGAAAAGTTGTAAGAGCAGTAAAATGAGCTCTCCCATATCCTTCATTGAGATTCATTAATTATTTATATTTTGTCCATTTGTTTTGTCACTTTTTATGTAATATACGTACCATTTTTTTCTAAGCCATTTGAGAGTAAGTTTCAGACAAGTGTTTTTTAGTATTTAAGTATTTCCTCAGAGCAATAATATTCTCTTGTGTAACCACAATACAAATTCAGCAAAGTTAACAGTGATAAATTTCTATTATCTGGTATATAGTATGCATTCTTATTTTGCCAATTGTTCTAATTCCTCTAGGGCAGATTTTCCCCAATCTGACTTTGTCCAGAATCATGCATTACATTTAGTTGTCTTGTCTTTTGATCTGCTTTAACCCGTAACAGTCCCTAAGTCTTTCTTTTTCATGATACTGATGTTTGTGAAGACTGTAGGCCAGTTGGTTAGTAGAATGCCTATCAGTTTGGGTTTGTCCAGTCTTTTTTCATAATTAGATTTAGGCTGTGCATTTTTTGGCAGGAATACTACATAAATGATGTATTCTCAATTTATTGTTTCAGAAATAATGTAATACAAGTTTATGCCATTATTGGTGGTGTTGACTGGATCTCTTCATTAAGGTGGTGTCCACTAGGTTTCTCCACTGAAAAGTTACTGTTTTCCCCTTTGTAATTCATAAATAATGTGTAGTGGAGATACTTTGAGACTGTGTAAACATTTTCCTCCCCATCAATCTTTTACTCAACAGTTTTATGATTCTTTGCTTGAATCTAATGTTTACTATTTTGGTTGCAAAATAATGATTTTCTAACTCCATCATTCCATCTATATTTATTAGTTGACATTCTGTTCTAAAAAGGCTTCCCATTATTGGTGAGTTTTGAATAGGCACGGAATGACATGATCTGAATTATGTTTTGAACGAAATACTGTAGCAGCTCTGTGGAGTAGATCCTAGGACATAAGAGGAGAAGACCATTTTGAAAGCTGTTGCAATAATCCATGCGAGAGAATTGGCCAGACCAATGAGATGAGAAGTGATCAAATTGTAGATGCATTTTGGTTGTAAAGCTAATTTTATACTCATGTAGTCATTGCAAACATAGTGCAGAGAGTTTCTGTGTACGCTTCACTTAGCTGCCCCCAGTGATAACACGTAAACAATCGTAACTGTTTTCAAAAGTACCATTAACGTGTACACTTACTTTTAAAATGAATTTTCACTGTAATTCTGTTTATCATTGCAGAATTTATAACTGTATGTCATTTTTGTTTTTGCTTCCAGGTCGGCCAGCATTACTAACCTGTCACTGGATCGATCTGGTTCTCCTATGGTACCTTCATATGAGACATCTGTCAGTCCCCAGGCTAACCGAACATATGTTAGAACAGAGACCACTGAGGATGAACGCAAAATTCTTCTGGTACCGGCCCAGTATCTTTAACCCATTGCTAATTTTGAGCACAAAGGATGTTTATCTCACTGATTTTTTTCTGAGAGAAACATACAAATGGAATAGCCACTCAGTATATAAATTAGCCAGAAGAAATAATTAGCTTAAGATTTTACTAGGATAACTTGAGAAATCAGTCAGGTGTTCCTCACTTATATTTTGTGCTCATTTTTTCTTGACATCTTTCATCTGGCAAGATCAGAATTCAGGTGCCTACATAACAAGAGAGCTTAACCTTTAGTTAGGTACATATTGCTGTTTAAAGTTTGAAATCTGTTTCTCATACACATGGAAAGGTTTTCAAGCATTTAATACTATTATGTCAACGGACAGGTAGCACTTTAATAATAAAAGGAGGATCAAATGAATAATATGGATCCTGGGTCGTATAAGAATTCAAAGAATAAAAAGATCATTACTAGTGAGGGAGTCAGAAAAGGCTTTAAACAGAAGGCCTTGGATCTGGACCCTGAAGGATGGGAATGGATTTTGATAGACAGTGAGCAAAAGGAATCTTTAAAGATGTGAGGAAAGGTATGGAGGCAAGAATAAGCATAGCATTTTCCATGGACAGAAGTAGGATTATAATTGTGAGAGGTTGGGAAAGAATTTAAGTTGGACTCTGTGGGCAATAAGAGTGGGAAATTATTTGGGACTGCATGGTGTGGAAGGCAGTAAAGTCAGTTTTTACAAGTTTAGGTCTCAACCTGTACACACTGATCAACATTGAAAGTTTTTTGGAGCAGGGGAGTAATTCACTGAAGGCCGTTTTTAGGAGAATTCACCTGGCAGTTGGGCATAGGTGAGGATCTGGTGGAGTTAAGGCTAGCTAGGGACAGTTACGTTAGATTGGTGCGATTGACTGCTGTCTCCCCCTCCCTTGTCTCATCTCCAAAGAAGAGGACAATATTTTGCACTTAGAAAACTGGGAAACCACTTATACACACTCTTGACTGAAAAAAAGTATTTGGGATAGCTGGTTTTCTAGGTGAAAAACTTACGTTTGTGATTAGGTGAACTGAGTTCAGGGTATCCCCGATGCATGTCTAAGCTACTACAGAAGACTCTAAATTGAATTTCTTTTTATGGATCTCAAAATCACAGGAAAGAATCTGAAGAGGTGCATAGCATCCTTCTCATGAGTAATTACTTGCTTTTAATGTGATTGCAGGACAGCGTTCAGTTAAAGGACCTGTGGAAGAAAATCTGCCATCACAGTAGTGGAATGGAGTTTCAGGATCACCGCTACTGGCTGAGAACACATCCCAACTGCATTGTAGGGAAGGATTTAGTCAACTGGCTAATCCGAAATGGACACATTGCTACAAGGTATTATGATCTTAAAGACATTTCGATATAATTATTTTTGATGAGGACACATATTTGAAGATGAAGGGAAGTAAATCTGTGAGTAGGGTGCTATTCGTTTCATGTATCTTATGGTTTGGAGTACTAATCCCTCTTCACATCTGGGCTTAACCAGTAGAGAATAGATGCAAGGAGCACGTGGGGTCCCATTAGCCTTATTAAAAACAGAAACATGCAGTAATTCTTAAGATGCAGAATTCCCAAAAAGCAGGATTGGGGAAGGTAGCTGGGGCCTAAAGCCCAAGTAGATTGCCCTGCTACTCTTCTCTAATCTAGACCTTGCAACCTATGTTGAGAGTTAATACATAAACCATGCCTGGAGTGTCCTAGTCCACCTCACACATCACTTATAAAATAGAGCAACTGATAGATACTGTTGTTTTTCAAGTTAACATGTCCCCTAGCTCTTACCACTTGTTAGGTTAGCCATCCTCTCATGGGAAGAAGTAAGTTGTGGAGAGAGAAAAACAAACACCTTTAAGCAGTGAAGCTGTGAGTTCCATCTTTGGCATTGTCTACTTTTAGCTTTTCTGGTTTTAGTTGTTATTTAGTCTCTTTGAGACTTGGACTTGTATAGATGTATTTACATTTTATACCTGTATCTATAATATTTAATGTTGTTTTCAAGACTGTAAAGCTCCTTTAGGGTGATAGCCATGCTGTCCTCCATTTTATTTACTCCTCTACTAACTACAGACGTGTGCATGCGTTAACCACTCACTAATGCTTGTTGTAATTGGGTTTGTGAAGGCCGCTTTACTAGTAGGTACTCCTCCTTTACTGTGGTACCTGGAAGAATCTTCTAACTTAGCTTAAGTGCGTCTTGATTTATCTTATTCCTCACCTACCCAAGGACCCTTTGAAATTCCAACTCTGATTAGATCACAAAAAAATTATGTTTGTGTCTTATCATTTATGTGTAAAGTTATTTTAACTGATTTTTATAACTTTTCTTTTTTCTTGGTCTTGATTCAGGGCACAGGCTATAGCAATTGGACAAGCAATGGTTGATGGACGATGGCTGGACTGTGTCAGTCATCACGATCAGCTTTTCAGGGATGAGTACGCGCTGTACAGACCCCTGCAGGTAATTTTCAGGTTACTGCCGATGAGAATATAGCAGGCTTGTTTCTAAGTCTTTCCTCATTAGTGGGAACAAAAAGTAGTTGAATTTCCCAAAGTTAATTTTTTTCTAACATATTTTCCTGCTGTTTGAAGACAGTTAAAACATTTTTACTTGGTAGGTAGTGGTGATGAAAAACCTGCTATTGGAATCAAACATCTTACTCAGTTGGTGTAGCTTTTCTTAAGCTTGGCTTTGTGGTATTATACTTACTTGTCATATAACTTTAATGGTTTTCGGTTTTACTATGTGTGTTTTTAGAACCAGAAGGGGAGTGTACATCATAAAATTATTGAAAAATTTAATGTTACCATTGAAATAGACTTCGACTCTAGCAATGTTAAATTGTATTATAATGGTAAAATTATGAGTATTCTATTTATCTGATTTTTTAAAATTTAATTAGGGAAGTGGAAGTTATTTGTTTAATGATAGAGCTTTATAAAAAGGTATACTTTCACTTTTGGTTCCTGTAATTTGATATATATTAGTGTTTAGCAACACATTTATGAACTAAAATTGGGAACTCAGTGGTTAGAAGAGACGAATGACCCAAAAGACTAGTGTGGTATAATTTATTAAAATCTAATGGTACGTTTTAGCATTTGCATGAGAGTTGATGCAGGTTAGAACAATTTTTAAGCCATTTTCACTCTCAGGTCTAAAGGATGAAATGAAACACTGTAAATTCTGTTAAAGAAATATTTTATTCATAATACCACACCTTCTGGTTAATACAAATTATAATTTTAAGGATGGAATTTGTCAGTATGATACTGGCTTATAACATAGTTTTTGTTTATTTTTACGTCAGTGTATTCACTGGTTAGATTTATAGAAATAGTGGACTAGAATTTATTTGTAGTGTGACAGCCTTAGTATTGTTGGCATTGAAGGTAAATTCCTTGGATCCTGTCTTGATCCCTTCAGAGTACGGATTTCTCCGAGACGCCTTCTCCAGACAGTGACTCAGTGAACTCTGTGGAAGGACACTCTGAGCCATCTTGGTTTAAAGACATAAAGTTTGATGACAGCGACACAGAACAGATAGCTGAGGATGGTGACGATAATTTGGCTAGTGAGTTTAAATTAACTTTGTAACATTTTAGTTCTTATGAATCATTACTGTGTATGTGTGATAAAATTAGGGTCTTGTCTATTTAGTTGAAACAAGCTTACGTTAAGATTTATGACTCCAACTAAATGTAAACATCTGACAGCAATCCTTTTCCTAGATACAGTATTTTCTTAAGAAACTGACTTGTTAGGCCACTGGTGTGTCCAGATTTTACCGTAGTCTGTAGTTTGCAGCAGCTTAAAAATAACTCTGAGCTAATAATATTGCAGCAGACAACTTTCTCACCTCTTCTCTATAATATCAGACTTTCCTTCTGCAGAACCTCCAATATGTTTCTTTATTTTAAAAATTGATTTTATATATTAACTTGTTCAAATTTTATTAAGTCTACACATAGAAGTACATGAAAATACTGTATCCATTTTGGTATTGCACATTGGGCTTGTATATTAAAAAACCATTTTTCTCCTTTCCTCTGACACCCTGATGAAACCCATTTTTACCCCCTCCTCTCCCTATATTTCTTTTCCCCTCCCCAACACTAAAAGATTCTGCCAGTCCTAGCAAGCGCACATCAGTCAGCAGTTTCCAGTCCACAGTGGACAGTGACTCAGCCGCTTCCATCAGCCTGAACGTGGAGCTGGACAACGTGAACTTCCATATCAAGAAGCCCTCCAAGTACCCACATGTGCCCCCTCACCCTGCTGACCAAAAAGGTAGGAGGTAGTTGCCATCTGGAATCCAAACACAGGCTGCAGCATTGGGCCGTAGGATTTCATGTCAGCTTGTCCTCCTGACTTCCTCTGTCCCCTGTGGCTGAGGGTATTTGGTGTGGGTTTTGTTCCACCCTTTCTCATTTTCCCCTCACCACCTCCCACACCTTTTTTTGGTTGGTTCCTTTTATTTCTCATTTTCCCTCTCAGCACCACCATACCCAGTTTAAAGCTTGTGGTCTTTAAAAGGAACTACATCTGACTGCTCTTCCCTTAGCATAATGTGCAACTTCCAAGGTGGCATTTCTTTGCATTTATAACATGGATGTTCTGCTCTATCCTTTTCTCTTTCTTCATTTAACATTTTAAAGCCTATTTGCTTATGCTATTACCCAGTAACATAGTGTTTCATTAAACCTGTTCAGATTCTTCAGCTAGATTGGGGGAAAAACGTTCATATATTCCAAGAGAACTTTCCACTATAATTTACCATGCTTATTATTATGTGTATGCTATATTTATATTCTCTAACACAAAATGAATTCATTCTTTATTATTAGCTACCTTATTTGCGGCTTTAGTTTACTGACTCAAAAAATAATAATGATCATTTTCACAAGATATTTGATATAAAAAGAAAAATAAGGTAAACCATCACTAAAGTCTAACATGGCAGCATGTAAGAAACAAAATATCATTTTTAGATGAATGAAAAGATTATTCTGTTTGATGTAATTGAAAGCCAATTTAGATTATAGCCCTGAAGTGACATTATATAAAATTAATTACTTGTGGGACTTACTTTGTCATAATGCCTACAGATCATATCATAAAGACGAAGCACTTTATTACATGATTTCACCTGGAGTTTGAATTTTTAACATTTAGATCTCTAAAGTTGAATTATCATCGTTTAGATCTGACATGCTTTCCTAATTCTTTGCTGTTCTCTATTTTGAGCCTAAAAATATGGTCAGAAAAGAGAAGCTGTCCTTTTGAACTTAAATATCTGTAACTAAAATTATTTGAAATAAATTCATAGACATACAGCATATTTCTGGTATGTGTCAATATTAGGTATTCTTAAGCTGTCTTACAGTGACATTTAAGAGAGTAATAAAAAGGCATATTTTGTTTAAAAATAAGAAATTTAAAGAGGTTGTGGGAAAGGACAAGACTTGGCTAACACTGAACATGAGTGAAATGCATATCTTTATGGGAATCTTCAAAATGGAAATTGGGAAAATGGTGGAGAACATTTAGGTGAGTATGAAAGGACAGTGTACCTGAAGTGACATTTGACTTAGAACTAACTGTAATCTGGTCAAATGGAGGGTATTGGGTAATGCTCAAAGGTAGGCTATGTCATGATGGAGGACACCTACTCTCTGGACGTCAGCAATTTGTTTTGGCTGAAAGCAGAGTATGAAATACATTTTTGACTTGCTGATGATTTCATCTTTTGGACGGTGAAGGAAATTTCGAAAATCTTGAAGAAAGTGACATGTCATTGTAGAATTCATAATGGCAAAGGATGGACTGCTGCTGAGCATAAACATTTACTTCAGAATGTTGGGAGAAGAATGAACAAGAGGCTTTAGTGATGATATTTTTACAGTATGGCCTTAAATTGTAACTCCAAGAAAAGGTAAAGGAGAAACACTTGGCAGTTGAAAAAAACCATCATGACTCCTGTGGGACTTCTCTGATCTGAGACTTTAGAAAAGATTGTGAAGTCATGAGACTTTTAAAAAAGATTGTCCTCAAAGTTGTGAGAGACGATCTTCATATGAAGATGAATCTGAAAGGGGGGTCAGCACTTTTCCGAAAAATAACAGAACGGCAAAAGTACAGATTGTGTCAAAGATTGAGGAAAATGCCAAGGATATCCGAGAAAATATTTTTTAAATTGTGATGGAAAGAAAGAAAAATTAGACTAGGTGTTTGAGGAAGTTGGTAAAATGTTAGTTGGTGACTGAAAGAAGCTTTTTTTTTTTTTGTCCTGTTAAGAGTAATCTTAATAAGAAAGAATGGGGTAGAATGAAGTCTCAAGAGTCCAAATCATTAAGAGATGGAGAATGCCTGGTTATTTTAAATAAGTCTGTGTTCAAATTTAGGCAAATGATATGCCAGATTACTGTAAGAATTTGTAGCTGGAATCATAGAGCCAAAGTTTGTTATCTTTGAGGAATTACGGAGAGTAGGAGAGGGCCTATGTGACTATAGTGATAGATGTGTTAAAATTTTTTTAAAAGAAGGGTTTTTGATGTGATATTGGAAGTTAGCAAAATTGTAGAAAAGTTTAATGAACAGAATGTACTGTGGTGTTTAAAAACGGGATTGGTGGTGATTGGGCATCAGCATTGGTTAACTAAAACAAGTCATTGCGAAACAACCTACTTCCATTTTTTTGATGATACTAGATTGGTAGATCAGGAGAATATGATAGGTGTTGTCTTCTTTGATGTTAATAAGACATTTGATGGTCTTGATACTTTTGCAGATTAAGAGGTCAGTTGTGCACTTGAAATATATTGAACAGAGGTAGTTAAAGGCAGTAGTTATATATACCTGTTAAAAGCACATGCTCTGGATGACCCGTTATATGAGAAACACACATAAAGAGCTCAGCGTTTTTGGCAAGTCTAAGAGCTCAGTAATGCAGCTGCTAATATAGCAGGTGGATTTGTAGCTTGTTTTAATGTTATACCAAATATTGAAAAGGTTAATTAATAATGTCCCTGGAAAGGAGATGTTCCTAGGTTGTGTGCTGTAGGGCTCTGTCTATAGTAGTAGTCAGGACTTTTAAGGTTTTTCAGATTCACAGATGATTAAAAACTGGAAAGAATGGCTGGTGTTTGTATAAAATAATATAATTAGGCCTAAAAAGTTTACTATTAATATCTGCTGGAGAAAGCCATTCTTAATAACTCATGTGATAAAGGTCTAAGTTTGAGTTACTTGGAAATTCAGTAGTTTGATGTGGCTAAACCACTTCTCTGCCGCATTCTAATGCAATGATAGGTCTCATTTGTGGCAATATAATATCCAGAATGAGGGTCTTATTTAAAGATTTGTATTTGGTTATGAGTTATGAACAGAGTTGGGTTTCCAGGCGCCTAAGATATCTGGAAACCGTGTTATATTAAGACTGACTGACTAAGGGCTTTCCAAACTTGTTTCAGTTGAGTCGATTCCAACTCGTAGCAACCCTATAGGACAGAATAGAGCTGTCCCTTAGGGTTTCCAAGGACCAGCTGGTGGATTTGAACTGCTGACCTTTTGGTTAGCAACCGAGTTCTTACTAAGGGCTTTAGTGCTATTTAAAATGGAAAAAGAAGACTTGGTGTCACCTTTAGGTGTTTGGTGTATCTAAAATTACAATTTTTTTTGTATATGGCTGAAGGGAGAACTAAGTTCAGTAGTTAGGAGTAGTGAGTGTTTACCACTGTACACTGGAAGTATCTAAGTGGTGTCTGAATGTCCACCTGTTAGGGTCATTGAGGAGAGATGGTTACATTGGGTGAGAGTTTAGGTGGACTTGATGACTTCTAAGTTACCACTAAGCAACATCATGGTAAATGCAGAAAATATTGGAGTTGTCAAGGATTTCATTTTACTTGGATCCATAATCAGTGCCCATGGAAGCAGCAGTCAGGAAATCAAAAGACATATTGTATTGGGCAAATCTGTTGCAAAAAACCTCTGTAAAGTGTTAAAAAGCAGATATGCTGCTTTGAGGACTAAGAGCCTGACCTAAGCCATGATATTTTCAGTTGCCTCATGTGCATGTGAAAGCTGGGCAGTGAATAAGGAAGACTGAAGAATTGACGCCTTTGAATTATGGTGTTGGCAAAGAATATTGAATATACCATGGACTGCCAGACGAATGAACAAATCTGTCTTGCAAGAAGTACGCCAGAATGCTCCTTAGAAGCAGGGATGGTGAGACTGCATCTCATGTACTTTGGACATACTATCAGGAGGAACTAGTCCCTGGAGAAGGACATTGGAAGACCCTCATTGAGATGGATCGACACAGTGGATGCAACGGTGGGCTCAACCATAGCAACAGTTATGAGGATGGTGCAGGACTGGGTAGTGTTTCGTTCTGTTGTACATAGGGTCACTGTGAGTTGGAACTGACTCAAGGACACAATAACAACAAGTCTACTTTTAATTCTGAGTCTGCGAAATGAAAAATCTATGTCTAGAATTAAAGAAAAATTGTAATAAATGTAAAGAATCCTTTAGCCTACTCACTAAGAATATTTTAGAGGCGATCCCTGCATCAGAAAGAAGGTAATTATTATGTTGATCTCTTCAGTCAATTGTAACCTAGAGATTCTATAATTTGAGGACTTTATAAATCCTTTAATAAATGTTACTGGACTTAATAATTTTCTCATTTGTTTTTAGCATACTAACAAGAATTATTCCTTCTTCATTTTTCTTGTGAAGTTGAAAAATGAGAAACTGTTTTCCTCTGCATTGTAGTTAAAATGAACACTGATTAACAGAAAGTAAAGATTGCCAGAGTGGTCTGGCAGTAAAGTGAAAGAACTGATAATAGAATTCTCCTGCCTCTGGTTTTCATTGCCCTCTAATACAAGTGTGAATGGGTGGTCTTTACCTTTTCACTGAAATTAAAGGTAAAATACTTACTCTCTTCTTGTGGGTCATCATCAGTCTTCCAAGTCAGAGGGCATTTGGATTTATAAAATTGGTTGAAATTTCTGTACTTTAAAAAAAGATTTTTGAAAATCTTATGTAAATAATCCCCTCATTTTCAGAAGCTTATAAAATTGGGACAGTGTGATCTGTTTGGATTCATTTTGCCACATTAGTCTTGGAGTATTGTAAGTTCAAATAAATTTTATCATGTATTGCAGGCACATACTGAACCATTCTTGGAAAGTTAAGAAGTAGAAACTAGAGAAAAAAGTGAAAATTGTTCCCGTAAGCCTCTCGATCTAACTTCCCATCTATATGAAAATACAGGCTAGACGAGCAAGTTAAACAGCATTTTGGGGGAACAGTTGATCAAATCCAGAATGTGGGATGTTCCACAGGAAAATTGGCGCTTTCGAAATTCAGTGTTATAAAAAAAAAAAAGTAGGGGACTGTTCTAGATTAAAAGAGAATGAAGAAACACAATCAGATGCAATGTATGAACAATATTGGATCAAGTTTGAGAAAAATAACCCAGTGCTGTCGAGTTGGTTCTGACTCATAGTGACCCTATAGGACTGAGTAGAACTGCCCCATAGAGTTTCCAAAGAGTGCCTGGCGGATTCAAACGGCCGACCCTTTGGTTAGCAGCAGTAGCACTTAACCACTACGCCACCAGGGTTTCCTTGAGAAAAATAGCATCTATTAAAGTTATTTTGGGAATAGTTGAATAAATTTGAGTATGGACTGTATTGACATTGTCAATTTTCTGAAGTGTGTTAATAGTATTGTGACTATAGAGAAAAGATGCCCTTATTCTTAAGAGACGTGTGCTGAAGTAACAGCACTGAAGGGTCATGTGTAACTTGAAATAGTTCAGGGAAAAAAAAGCATACATATATGTAAAGAGAAAGCAGATATGGCATGTTAACAATTATTAAATCTAGGTTGAGGGTATTCAGAATTTTATATATGTTTGAAATTTTTTTGAAATAAAGTGTTGGGGAAATCTATCACTTATGTTATTTCATATATACATAAATATGTGTCTAAGCATCCGCATAAAAAATAAAGCTTGTAAAGAACAATGTATTAATTGAATAGGGGTTGGCATTATTTATTCCTGTGAGAGAGGAGCAGAAATAAAGTTCAGTATCAATCTTTACTATCTTTACTTACCCGTACGCTTGGTTTTATTTGCCATGGCACTCTTGAATTTTCTAAATAAATATTTACTTTGCTTCTTGATTTGCAGGATGAGCATATTTCCTCATGAAACATACCGACTTTTTAAAACCTATTTGATTATAAATGAACTTTACTTGAAAAGAATTTTGTTGAGAGCTTTTACTTTAAAGGATGTAAGATGCATTGTGGTTTAATTTGCATAGTAGAAAGAACTCCATTTGACCTATGTGTGGTCACAGACCTAGAGAAAAGTCACGGGGAAGAGTAAGTTTCACTAGCAAGAAGAATAATGTTTTAAAAGCCGAATATGTTTAGCAATTCTCTTAAAGCAATAATTTAGGAATGTTTGGTTAGAATTTTTGAAAAACTACAACTCTAATTTAAAATTAATAAAAATCCTGGTAAGTTATATCTTTATTCCCAGTGTCATGTATTAATTTTTTTTGTAGCTTATCTTCTAAAATTAAAGAGTACTTTATGTTGTTATATTGGTGGCTTCTCTATCTGTGAACTGTCTTGAGTATAAATGAAGTCATTATTTGTTTAAGAATACAGTTATACCTGAGAAAAATTATGTAACATTTTTTGCTTTACATGTAAATTGCTGAAGATCTCAATTTTCATAAACCAGCTGAGTTTTGATGAGGGAAAAATGATATGTTAAGATTATCTGACATGTTAACTAAGGTGAATTGTTTGATGGTTTTGTTGAATTATTAATTCAGGTCTTTTAAGTGTAGTATGAAGTGTGTAGAAGTATAAAGAGGCATTTTAACCTAAAGCTTCTTGAATTTGCCGGGCAATGATGGGTTTAGTATGAGTCATAGCTTCTTTGTGTGTAGGTGTGTTCTCAGTATAATATGTGGGCATGTTGTCATATGTCTCTCCTTCCTCCTCTCTTTGCTCTCTCCTTGGTATGCAGAGTATTTGATTTCTGACAATGGCGGACAACAGCTCTCGATAAGTGATGCCTTCATCAAAGGTAATTTTACCAAAAGCTGAGCGTGGGATGATGTCTCTTGTTTATGAGGATATACTTAGTTAGGGCCTAGCACATTAAGGGGTACAGAGTAGGTGCTGAAAATATATTCTTGATTATTTTAGTATTATGGGAACTCAGTTTTAAAATATGTGAAGGGACTTTGAGAACATCGAGAACTAAGAACATAAGCTTAGATTTGGTTTAGGAGAAGAGGTCTTTGACTTGAAAAATTGTTCAAAAAGCTTTTAAATAGAGTTTGAAATTTATTCTTTTAAAGGCATTTTATACTTTCCTGTATCTTGAATGTAATCTGAAGTGCTGATATACATCAAGGATTGTCAGACTTGTCAGAAAGCCCATAGGCAGACCTTATCCAATTGAGGATGCTGTTGATGCTGGGGAGAGAATTAGGTAGAAGGGAGTAAGAGCTAACTTTCCTAATCAGTTTCTTGGGGGACAGTGAAAGGAGTATAGGAAATAAAAGCCTTTCTTTTCTTACCCTTCCTTTCCTAGCTTACCGTGGAGTAGACTGCATATTCACTTAATTGGTCCGGAACAGTCCACAGCTTAGGCTTCAGATAATGGGAGAAAAGTCCCCTTTCCATTGTGTTTTTTTGGCTCTGAGGGTTTCATATAAAAGAGTGAAGGTAGAGCAAACGGGTACAAGGGAGGCTGCTTGTGGCTGACCTCATAACTTGGCAGTGCTTCTAAATTCACCTCCAAGCATGTGGTTCAGCTGGAAATTTTTAGGCTGCAGTTTACATAATTGAAACGTGCAGTTCTTGTACCTCAGGCATATGGATACATGCTGGACTGAGTAGCCTGCTGGACCCTTTAGTTGAAAGTTTTTTTTTGTTTGTCTGTTTTTAAGAGGGGGAGGTTGAAGAATTTTTGTGTTTCCCCCCTCTTTGTGTTTTTCAACAATTGTTTAATGAGCAACCTTTGTGCAAAACAGAAATTTTAACTATTAGGTTTTTTGGCCTTGATCTATTTTTCAGCCTTTTTACTTAAGGATTTTACCCTGTGGTGAAATTAATTGCTATTTACCATGTTTAAGTATCTCTTTATATTTTGTGTCTGTCTTGTTAAACTTTATTTTCTTAAGGCTTTTGTTCCCATGTTGAAAAAGAAACCTTATTAAGGATTGTGTGAATAGACTTTTTACACTGTCATCTACGTTTTCAAATACATTTGAGTGAACCGCTCTTTTTAAGGTTCAGCACTCACGCTATCGCATGTTCTGTCAGCATTCAGATTTCTGTTGAATGCAGGATTCAGTTTGTGATTTTATAGGAAAAATTTACTCCCTCCTTTTTTTAATATCCTCAGATAAATAAAAGGACAGCATAAAAGTCTATTTCTATTTGCTTTTCAGAAGGTATATTTGTAATTTTTGGCTTAATTGTCTTAGTTCCTTATGTTAACCTCCTTTTCACGGTTCTCTGATTTGGCTCTTGCTAATTATGGCTTATTACTTAATTCTTACATATATATTTTTACTGATATAATTACCAACTCAGCTGGCAATTCAGTCAACTTAAGAAAATTAAAAAAAGAAACTAGTAGTTTCTAAAAATGCAAGTAGATAGTATAAAACATGACAGTGAAGTAATAACTTATTTCACTCTTTACTTAGAATCGTTATTTAATCGTCGGGTAGAGGAAAAATCCAAAGAACTTCCTTTCACACCTTTGGGCTGGCATCATAACAACCTGGAGCTCCTGAGGGAGGAGAATGGAGAGAAACAAGCAATGGAGAGATTGCTGTAAGGCAGTGATCTTTTTAATTTAATTTTCCTTTTATATAATCTTCAGTGACTTGATAGGCATATGCGTAGTTCCTCTTCCTTAAAGTTAAAAATACTAAAATTACTTTGGAAATGAAGCCTGTTCTGAGGAAATGTCTTATAAGACAACAGTCTCAAATTGTGCTTGGCCATCCCTATTGTAATGTGCCAGAATTTCATTTCAGCTAATTAAAAGGGACACCCTGATTACAGATTTTCACAGATTTCATTTATATGCAAAATCATTAAGTGCAGATAAACTGAAAGACTAAAATTGACCTAGAAGATCTTATCTGTGAGTCATAGTTCATATGTTTCTTTCTTTGTAGACTGCTTGTTGCATCTTCAGAATTATTTTCTCTGGCAGTATTAACTATGCAAACTTCTCTCCTGTAACATTTTTGTAGTTCAGCTAATCATAACCACTTGATGGCACTACTCCAACAGTTGCTCCATAATGAGTCATTGTCACCATCCTGGAGGGACATCATTGTGCCACTGGTCTGCCAGGTTGTTCAGACAGTCCGACCTGATGTCAAGAACCGGGATGATGACATGGATATTCGTCAGTTTGTCCACATCAAAAAAGTGAGCTCTGCTAGTGTTTTCCTAACGCTGGGAGCTGATGAGTTGGGCCTGACAGTAATTTGTCTTTTAATGATAATCTAAAAAGAGTGAGGGGTGCTAGGTGAGGGCTGGCAGCTCCTGCTGTCTGTTCTGTTTGTTAGCAGTATACTTAGGGGTCATGGAAGCTGCTCATAGGAAGTGAAAAGTGAACGGAATGGATGAATTGGGTGGGGGATGAGTTGGAAACCCAAACAAATACATTTCCTTTCTTGCTTCCTCTTTTTTGGCACATCAACTGTAAGAAAGCTTCTTCCCACAGATTACTGTCACTGTTCTGAGGAAAAGCACTGGGTACTTGCTTTTATTTAAGAAGTAATGGAATCCTGTATCTTTGGACCAGGATATTTAATGTAAACAATAGTGGTTTTAATTGCCATATGGCACTAGTTTATTTGGTTAAATAGGTATTGTAGAGTACCAGATAATGCATTTGAGAGAGAGTAGGAGGTGGGAAAATAGACAATAATGCTGAAATGCTATTAATCATTGATCGAAAGGAAGAAATATCCTGGAATTTTTTGTCCATATTTGATCACACAGTAGTTAAAATTTAAAGTGGAAAAAATAATAGCATCCATTTGACTGGAATCTAAGGGTGTATCATTGAATTTTAATCATCTGTTTTTTTTAATTGTTCCATTAGATCCCAGGTGGAAAGAAGTTTGATTCTGTGGTTGTCAATGGCTTTGTTTGTACCAAAAACATTGCACATAAAAAGGTAATATAATTTAATTCAACAGTGACTCTCAGAAACCTTTACTGAATACCTCTGTGTCAGATCTGCAGATACAAAGGAAAATAAGACATGATCCCTGCCATTGAGAAGGTCATGGTCTAGTAGGGTAGGAGCCCTGGTGGCGCAGAGGTTAAGTGCTCAGTAGTGAACTGAAAGGTTGGCTTCGAACCCACTAGCTGTTCCATGGGAGAAAGATGTGGCGATCTGCTTTTGTAAAGATTACAGCCTTGGAAACCATATGGGACAGTTCTACAGAACTGTAGGGTCACTGTGAGTTGAAATTGACTCGACGGCAATGGGTTTGGTTTGGCTTGGTCTAGTAGGGGAGACGAGAATGTAAAATTTTATTACAGATGATTTGTGCAATAACCAAAAAAAAAAAAAAAAAAAATGCTGTTGAGTCAATTCTGACTTACGGCGGCCCTATAGGACAGAGTAGAACTGCCCCACTGGGTTTCCCAGGAATGCCTCGTGGATTCGAACTGCCAGCCTTTTGGTTAGCAGCTGAACTCTTAACCACTATACCACTGGAGTCTCCTTTGTGCAATAACAGAAATGCTATATTTCATACCCCCCTCATTTTAATAGCTCTGAAATTGGGGTGTATCTTAATTAATGACATCTTAGCATTTTTTAGCATTGTATCCTTATAATGCAGAAGAGATATATTGTCAGGATTTGGTCCAACTGTGAATGACAGGAAAACTGTAGCAGCAGTGGCTTAATCGAGATAGGAGTTGATTTCTCTTTCCTATAAACATAGTGCAGGGCTGGTATGGTACTCCTTGGTGTCTGAGATCGGCGCTCCTATTCTCTCTTTGATCCTCCTTGTATGGCCTTGACCTCAAGGACCAAGATAATGGGTCTGCATCCCAGACAGCATGATAGAAGAAGAGACAAGAAAGAAGAGGCAAAGGGGCTCGTGTCCCATCTCTTAAGACAGGATCCTGGAAAATGCCACACACACTCTGTCTATATCCCATCCAGAATTCAGTCATATGCTCACATGTAACTTCTAGGAAGTCTGGGAAATGTGAACTCTAGTCTAGGTGGCTTTGTGCCCAGCTAAAAAGCTGGGGTATGCTAATCATGGAAGAAAAGGAGAATGGACATCGAGAGACAATGATCAGTGCCTTCCACAGGAGTGAAATCTTTAACTGTTTTGAGATTCAGGGAAGGTCTCCCAGAGAAAATGATGAATGGATTGAAATTAGTTAATGGGAATTCATTAGGCAGGAGGAGGAAGGCAGGGTAAGGCTTCCAGACTAACAGAATGATAGGGTACTGGTATCATTCCTCCCCTGACCCTGACACATCTCAGGGAGGCAACAGCTCCTTAATAGGCTGCAGTCCTTCCAGAGGCTTAGCAGTTTTAAACTCTGTCCTTGACTTTTAAGGCTGGGTTGCAGAATTATCACTGGTATTCTGTTATCCTTCTCGCTTTCTCACTCTGGCATCCACCGTGAGGCCTCTTTCTAGCACTAGCACAAAGGAGGGGGGTGAAAAACCTGGTGTATTAGGGGAACTCTGAAATCTTAAAGTGCGAGGTGGGAAATAGCACGAGATAAGGCTGGGGGATGTAGGCAAGGGCTCTGTAGCCCACTAAGGGTCTGATTCAGCAAGTGTAGTATACATCAGTATTACCTATGAACCTTGTTCAAAATGTAGATTCCTAAGCCCAAACCCTAGAATTTCTCATTCAGTAGTTTAAGGGTGTGTGGGTGTGTGTGTGTGTGGTGAGGGAGGCAATGTTTTCAAACTTTGCTTCAAAATAAACTTGTTAAAAATAGAGATGCTTACTAGAGAAGCCCCACCTCTAGAGATACTGATTTGGTTAGGGGGAAAGCTGCGGTAGACTTCTAGCCTGAGAAACTAGATGGATAGACCATAGTCCTGTTTTTGCTCTTCTCTAAGCAGTCTAGCAAATTACAGTTCCTCTTAGTTGCCGTTGAGTCTGTTCTGACTCATGGCGACCTCGTGTGCAGAATAGAGCTGTTCCATAGAGTTTTCAAGGCTGTGACCTATTGGAAGCAAATGGCAAGGCCCTGACATCTGAGGTGCCTCTGGGTGGGTTTCAACCACCAGTCTTTCAGTTAGTAGTCTTGCGCTTAACTATATGTACCACCCAGTGGCTTCAAACTTAGGAAAGCAGTAAAGCTCCTGAAAATAATTAGTGACCATCGGTAAATAAAAGTATGCTTAGAGCCATTATTCATAGCAATGATCCAAAGTCAGTCAGTATTTTCTGTGTAGTCTTACTGAAATAACACATTACCCTTTAAAGCAGTACTTTAATGTAGTACTTTAAAATTAAATGATATCTGTTGAATTAAGAGATACAGACATTGTACTCTTTTCTGGAATTGAAGAAAATTCCACGTGGGTGTGGTAGAAACATATGCATGAATGACTGCCTTGCCCCACTGCCCATATTTAGAGATTTAGAGTCTTTAATCAGTAGTTGCTCAAAGTGCCCTGAATGTGGTTCCCCAGCTGGTGAGTCACTGTTTTCAGAACCGTTTGCAGCCAGTTTGCACCTATAAGCTTGGCCAGTCTGAAACCTTGATGTGAAAGAACCCATTTGTCCTTGCTTGTGGGCTTCAAACTTTTCTGCCTGTGGCTTTAGTCCCAGGGCCCGCGTACAGCGTTGGAATCTCTGCTTCTGGAGATGCATTGAGGCTTTTTTCTTTTGAACTTTTTGTTACCCACATCTGCTTGCCAACCTATGCCCACTTAGACATTTTTTAGAAATATTTTCAGGAGGCGTTTTAATTCTTTTCTCCTACATCTACCCCTCTTGAATTTTAGAAAGACTAAATATGTTTTCAAAACTGCTGATCTTTTGGGGTTTGTGAAATTGCCTATCTTTAGGCCTCTTACACTAAGGGCATGGTATCTCTTCTTGCAACGTTAGGGAAACAAAAAACAAAAACAAGAGCATGGTTGAATAGACTAAACTAGCATTAGTGAAACAGCCAATTTTTGAAGAATTTTGCAATTGTTCTGGGCTATATTTGCTTTGAAAAAACTGTAAGAGAATACCATGAAAGGACTAAATGAGAGTATTTTAATACTAATTTAGTGAGATAGTTTCAGTAAAGAGGAGCTATGATCAGTATGAATTTAAAATGATTAGGGGAGGTCTGTTAAGTGCTAACCTTTAAAAACTAACAAACTTTATTTTTTGTAGATGAATTCTTGTATTAAAAATCCCAAAATTCTTTTGTTGAAGTGTTCCATTGAGTATCTTTACAGAGAAGAAACCAAGTTTACTTGCATAGATCCTATTGTGCTTCAGGTGAGAACTTATTACTGAAACACATATAATGTGTAGGAATATTTGTTTACTGTGATGCTTGTAAGTTCTTAATTATTATGATTCATTCCATTATGATATGTAACACAGTGCTTTGCATCCAGTCATAATAGTTGACTGGTGTTGGACCAGAGGGAGGAAATTTATTTGCCATCCTTTTATCAGAGGCCAAAACTTAAAAAAAGGACTTATTATAGTTATATTTCACTGAAGCTGCACAAGTAAAATTATTTTAAATGCTGTTAAATTACAACTTAGTAAGCAGAGTAGGAGATTAAATAATAGTATCTGTTAGAGAGTTATTTACTCAGATACCCCAAAGAAGAGATACTCTGGTTAGTTTCAGTATGTAAAAGGGAAATCCATAACCGTATTAAAAGCATCTAGAAAGTGCTTTCATTTGGGGAATTGTGAGGTGTGTGTGTGTATGTTTTAACCTCTGAGAGCTAGCTAATTGAATTCTTGGCTTTCATGTTATAGGCAATTAAAAACTGAAAATCCTTCAAAGTAATATTAGTGAGTCAAAGAATGGAGTTTCTCCTGAAACTCTATTCAGTATAATCAACACAGTTTAGAATGATGAATGAGTTTCTTGTTTGTATTTGAATTAATTTGCTGATAGAATTACATCTGAATGAATCAAATTTAGGCTGAGATTGATATTAATAGTCAAACTATCCCTGTAATTTAACTTCAGTAGACCTTGAATTGATCCAGGCGTAATATTTCTGATTTATCTTACTTAGGAAAGGGAATTCTTGAAGAATTATGTTCAGCGAATAGTTGATGTTCGGCCCACATTGGTTCTAGTTGAGAAAACCGTGTCTCGGATTGCCCAGGACATGTTGCTGGAACATGGCATTACTTTGGTTATTAATGTAAAATCCGTGAGTGCTCCTGTTTTGGGTTATTTTTCTAAAGAAAAATCACAGCTTTTTCGTTTATATGCATGTGGTAGATACACAGATTTCTTTGATTATCTTTTTTTTTGCTACTCCTTATGTATTGAAAGTGGGACAGAAGGCAGTGGTAGCTATTTCATTATTTAAGACTGGAGAGCCTCAGGCTGGAAGTGTGATTGGCTAGATAACACTCATTACATAGGTCTCCAAGAACAAAGGCATAATAACATTAGCTAATTAGTAATACTTGTTGATCTCTCATTTTGCTTAAAAAAATTTTTGCTTAGGGGGTTGTATAAGCAGAAAATGTTCTCTCTCTTGAAAAATTAACCCTCTAAAGACATTAAAAGTTCTCAAATAAGGAGGCCAATTCTAGGAAGTTTTTTTTGTCTCCGCTCCCCCCGCGCACCACCCACCCAGTACATCTGCCAATGTATAATGCTTAAATGCCTTGGGTGATGTTATTGATAGGAGCGTGGCTTGTTTCAGTGGACTCATTGATTACTAGGCAACTAAGTGTAGCTCTAAGCTACGTTAAAAAATTCATCATGTTATTATTCAAATGAAAGAAATTCATTGTGAGGATTACTTTTAAATATTCCCATTATTTTCCAGACTAAATTTACTGAGATTTTCATTTTTCTCTAATTCTATGATGTAATCTTTTTCTGTGTTGTAGCAAGTTTTAGATCGAATCAGTCGTATGACTCAAGGTGATTTAGTAATGTCGATGGACCAGCTGCTTACAAAACCACACCTGGGCACCTGTCACAAATTTTATATGCAGATGTTCCAGCTGCCTAATGGTGAGTGATCTTTAGCAAAGAGTCACCTGGGATTGGGGACTATAGTCAGTGAGTTAACTCTTCAGTACTACAGTGTTCACCTGGAAGGAAATGTCTATTGGCCATGTAAATAAGAATAGGCAACTGTGATCTTAATTACTTAAAGTTTTTTTTTTTTTTTTGATCCTGTAGATGCTAGCACAGTGAATTAATTCTGTCTGGACTTTTCTATTGCCACCTACCATACACATCATTAACTTTTTGTTTGCTTGTTTGCAGAACAAACCAAAACGCTGATGTTTTTTGAAGGCTGTCCACAGCACCTAGGCTGCACAATCAAGCTTAGAGGAGGCTCTGATTATGAGCTGGCCCGAGTTAAGGAGATCCTGATATTTATGATCTGTGTAGCTTATCATTCTCAACTAGAAATCTCTTTCCTCATGGATGAATTTGCTATGCCGCCCACATTAACTCGAAACTCTTCCTTCCACTCTCTGATTGAGGAATGTGGAGAGGAAGGCGCTGCACAAGAGCAGTTCAGTGGAAGTCCCCTGCCCCGGGACCCTGACTTCCCTCCTGACAGGCTGCCCATGATATCAGAGGCTCTGCCCTCTGATGATAGCAGTTTGTTGGAATCAAGGATTGTGTTTGAAAAGAATGACCAGGAAAATAAAAGTGTTCTGCAGGATGTCTCTTTGAAGCATCAAGAGTGTGCCACAACAGCTTGCGTGTCTGGGATCCCCTGTGCTCTCTTCCCATTGTTACCAGGATCATTGCTGCCGCTGCACATGGGTGACCAACAGGATGTCGTAGTCAATGAGGAACCGGAGACTTTGCAACAAGCAGATGAGCTGCAGGATCCCAAAAGCCAGATGAGAGCCTTTAGAGACCCTCTGCAGGATGACACAGGATTATATGTTGCAGAGGAAATCACCTCCTCTGAAGATAAACGAAAGACTTATTCTTTGGCCTTCAGGCAAGAATTAAAAGATGTGATCCTGTGTATCTCTCCAGTAATCACATTCCGGGAGCCCTTCCTTTTAACTGAAAAGGGGATGAGGTGCTCTACCCGAGATTATTTTGCAGAGCAGGTTTACTGGTCTCCTCTCCTCAATAAGGAGTTCAAAGAAATGGAGGGCAGGAGGAAGAAGCAGCTGCTCAGGGATCTTGCTGGACTTCAGGGCATGAATGGAAGTATTCAGGCCAAGTCTATTCAAGTCTTGCCCTCGCATGAGCTAGTGAGCACTAGAATTGCCGAGCATCTGGGTGATAGCCAGAGCTTGGGTAGGATGCTGGCCGATTACCGGGCCAGAGGAGGAAGAATTCAGCAAAAAAATTTAGATCCTTTTGCTCATTCAAAGGATGCCTCAGGTACTTCCAATGGCAAATCAGGAAGCAGAGCTGAGAGTGAGGAAGAGAAAGGGTTGATTCCGAGTGATGCATCGTGGTCGACGAAGGTGAGCTGGGCCACTTTTGGGTGTTCATGTAGATTTAGGAGCTGCTGAGAAACTGCTCAGTCAGAGGAAAACAATCAGATATGACAAATCACATGTAGATTGATGAAATATTTCTTCTGTGCTTTTTTTTTTGTCTTGAATCTGCCTGCTTATATGTTGTTTTAATAGATACAAAATAGGAGTATAAAGTATTGAGATTGGGTTTTGGGGGTTTCAAGCTGAGCTAACAGTAAACTAGGAAGAGCTCTCAGGTGGTGGGAGGTGTGGAGGCTCTTCAGCTTTCTGGCAGGATGACCTCTAATAGTAGTGATGGGGAGAGAAAGAAGCTTACTGTAGGAAACCAGTGTGTGTGTGTGTGGTTTTTTTTTTTGCTTTAATATTAGAGTCTATTTAAATGTAAATATTATTCCTGAATAGTCAATAAGTTTGTGCAGTTCACAATTTTTTTTTTTTTTGCCTTTTTAATTTTATTTTATTGTATTTTAGGTCAGAAACCCTGGTGGCATAGTGTTTAAGTACTATGGCTGTTAACCAAAGGGTTGGCAGCTCGAATCCCTCAGGCGCTCCTTGGTAACTCTTTGGGGCAGCTCTCTGTCCTGTAGGGCCGCTATGAGGCGAAATTGACTTGACGGCACTGGGTTTGGGTTTGGTTTTGGTGCTTCAGGTGAAAGTTTACAGCACAAATTAGTTTTCATTCAAAAACTTATTCAAAATTGTTTTGTGACATTGGTTGCAATCCCTGCAATGTGTCAGCACTTTTCCTTTCCTCCCCAGGGTCCCCTTGTCCATTCGTCCTGTGTGTGTGTTTAATGTTCAACTCCATTGCTGTAGAGCTGACTCATAGCGACCGTATAGGAGAGAGTAAAACTGCCCCATAGGGTTTCCAAGGAGCATCTATAGATTTGAACTGCCAGCCTTTTGGTTAGCAGCCAAATTTTTAACGACTGTGCCACCAGTGCCCCATGTTTAATGTTAGATTCCTTTGTTTTTAAAACAAAACACTTTACATTGCCTTTTAAAGTGACAGTGATGCTTGGCCTTTTCTTTTTAAACAGAAATTGAGGCTGCATGCATTATTGATAATGGTAATAATAAAACTAAAGAACAAACCCTTGTCTAGATGAGAAAATGTAAATGTTTCATAATAAAATGTTCAATTTCAGTGGTAGGCAGGGTGCTAAGTAATAATGTGCTAAATAATAATGGCACACAGTTTTTTTATGAAGTTCACAGAAATTAATGAGGGCATGGAAAAATACTATCATAAATTTTATGTAAGTATATACGTATGTCTATATGCATTTATATAAACTTATAGAAAGTGATCAGAATGTCTGTTAACTTACATATCCATAGACGTACCCTTGATGCAACATTCTTAACCTTTTGTAATCTGTTTCTACAGAAATGAGTGTGTCTGTACAAGGATGCTCATATTTTGTAGGAATATATGTATGAGAATGTTTATTGAAACATTGTTTCCAAATGTTTGTAGTAAGAAGGATAAGTTTTATCTCATTTAATGACCTGAAAAAAGGCCACGATATACTTTTTAGTGCACAAAAATAAGTTGTCTTTTAATTTATGTAGCATCATCCCATTTTAATAAAAACAAAATCACGGGTGTTTACTTGTGTTCGTGTACTCAGCTAGCAAAAAGAATGGATGGTTTTTAACTGCACTGTTAGTCGCCTCAAGAGTGAAGAGGGAACGGCATCAAGGGAGAGGCTTTACGTACCTCGTACCTCGTTTGCTTCTTCGTGTACCTCTGGCCTGTTTGAATTTTAGCAGAGAGTAGGTGTTACCTTTGTAATTTTCAAAAACAAGTATAAAGTATAAACACTTAAATACTTTAGAATTTAGATTTCTGGGTGTTCTAGATTGATGTTATATCCAGCCACCAGCTCAGACTGTTTCATATGGATACATTTAGTTAACTACTCACTTTCAAAATAATTTAGTAGTTTTATAAAAGTAGAAAGTAAGTTAAAAAAAACTAAGCTATTTAAAGATCTGTTTGTGTTTTTAAGCTTAACTTAAATTTTTTGAGTATTCTTGCATCAGAAACTAGGTGCTCTTCTTCCTTATACAGTGATGATAGGAGGCTTTAAAAATAGAATAGAATGTGTTGGAAGTATGCATGGGGGCTGACATCGGGGGTTGAGTGTGTTACAACTGCCTCTCCTCAGCAGCTCCTTCTCTTCCAGGTGGACTGTTTGAACCCTGTCAACCACCAGAGACTCTGTGTGCTCTTCAGCAGCTCCTCTGCCCAGTCCAGCAATGCCCCCAGTGCCTGCGTTAGTCCTTGGTAGGAATCTTGTTCCCTAGACTGTTGCGCTTTACTTAAGAACAGAATTCCTGCAGCTTTAAAAAAGATACAACCATTAGGGTCTGTTTTTAAGTACATGGCACTGTGCTGATTATATGTAAATTGGTAGAAATTTTAAACTTGTGAATTAAATACGAAATTTTTGTGTGTGTTCATGGATAGAAGTAAATGAGAGTGTCTTAAGATTGAAAAGGGTGTAAAGGATGGAAGAGAAATTTGTAATTTTAAACATAAAAGCTAATTTGTAAGCATGTTGATAATATAGATATGGAATTTAGACAGGTTTTTTGTCAGGCTTCATTTTTCATAAAAGCAGTCAGCCTTTTGCCTTACTAGTGGGTTTATTCTAAAACTAAATTCTAGGTAGACTGATACAAATAGAAATGCAGTGTATAATGTTATAATTATTTATTTCAAATGATAATCACAAAAGTGTGTTTATTAGGTAGTTTACCTTTACTTGGAGCCCTGGCAGTACAGTGGTTAAAGCACTAAGCTGCTACCTGAAAGGTTGGCGGTTCCCCCACAGGTGCTCTGTGGGAGATGTGGTAGTCTGCTTCTGTAAAGATTTACAGCTTTGGAAAACCCTATGGGGCAGTCCTGCTCTGTCCTGTAGGGTTGCTATGAGTTGGAATTAACTCGATGGCAACGGGCTTACCTTTACTTTTAAAGTACTGGGAAACATAACCACTTTTTTGGAGTACTATGCCTGTGACAAAGTGTGTTCCATGTTTCAATTTTGGAGCCAGAAACATTGCCAGCAATGAGATCAGAGATTTCCCCAGAAGTGGTATAGGTAGCTCTTGCCGGTGGACTTGGAGCTGGAATAGCCTGTAGGAATATTTTCTCTGGGAGTTTATGAACTTCTTTTAGGTCAAAGCTTGAATAAGATGTGGATTTCAACAGGGGTGTAGTTAAATTCTCTAAAATGTAGGCATTTATGAATTAGGTACAAAGTTAGGAATTGGCTTTTCTGTAAGAATATGAGCTGCTTTTCTTCATGCTCAGGAAAGTGTGAACTAGAGAGCAGGGGACAGGCGTCCCGTTTCATGTTGGTGAGGCCTAAGGCTTTGTAAAGGAAACTATTGCATCTTCCTAGCTCAGATCACTTTTACTCAATTAAAATTATAGTTTATGCACCCAGTTAAATTGTTTCATAAGATACTAATGGACTAGGAAGGAGCTGGGTAAGTTGTATAGTTTGGCTAGTCCAAACCTGTTTTACCAGATGAGGTGTAGAACAACAATATTACCTGCTTTAACGTTGTATTATAAACATATTTAACAGGTAATCAGAATTTGTGGTCTTAGGAAAATCTTTGCTGTCTGGTAATTCTTATGCTATCTTTCTATGAAACGATTTCTTCTTTTAGGATTGTAACAATGGAATTTTATGGAAAGAATGATCTTACATTAGGAATATTTTTAGAGAGATACTGTTTCAGGTAAGAATAAATTTTCCTCTTTCATTCCCTGAGTCGGATGTCAAGTATTGTTGTGCGGTCTTCACTTTTATATTACATGTCAGAGTAAACCATAAAAATGAATAATTTACTTCATATTCAAACCAGGATGTCTTATTCAGTACATTCCTCAAATCTTTGCTCATCTAATTACACTGCCATCCCTAAGACTTTTCTAGGAAGCTTGTTTTAATAGTGATTCATACGAGAGGCAGGAGAAGTACTGGAGTAAACTAGACCTTGGTTTAAGTCTGAGCACGGTCACTTCCTATTTATATGATAAACAGCAAGTGATTTAATCTTTACCAGCACCATTTGTTGGGGATAACAATCTCCAGAGATTTCAGGAGTTTTCATATGTTAAATAAGATGGTATTTTAAAAATACTTAGCTTAAGATAAAACCGTAAGAAGGTGCCTAACAGATGGAAACTACTGCCCTGCTGTGGCTTAAGACAGGGTGTTCACTGCAGACACAGGACGGCTCGGGTGGTTGTCTCATGAGCACATAGTCCACTCATCTAGAGAGGGTGCTACGCTTTTTTGATGGTGGTTCTGATTAGCCAATACTCATTATATGTTGCTTCTCTCTCATGGTTAATGTGAAAAGGACTTTCTTGTTTGTCAAAGGCCTTCCTATCAGTGTCCTAGCATGTTCTGTGACACCCCCATGGTGCATCATATTCGGCGTTTTGTCCACGGCCAAGGCTGTGTACAGATAATCCTGAAGGAATTGGATTCTCCAGTACCTGGATACCAACATACAATTCTCACATATTCCTGGTGCAGAATCTGCAAACAGGTAAATGTACCTTATTCGTATAATATTTTGTATAATATCACATATTTCTTTATTCGTATAGTTCTTTTTTTGAGGAGGGTGGTCTGTATTATTTTGGACTTAATATGTCATTGGGTTATTATTATCTTTATTTTCCCTTCCAGTGCTGTATGTTCAATTTAATGTTTCATTTTTAAAGATTCCGCTTTTGGACTATATCTGTTGTTAGATAAAATACAGGATCTCAGTATCTTGAGATGTTATCTTACAGTTCTCAATTATGTTTATTCATTCAGCAAACATTTATGGAGTACCACCTATGTGCAAGGTACTGTGTAAGAATTAAAAAAAGATAAGATACAACTTTTGACCTCTAGAGGGCGACAGAGTTGTAAAGCAGTAGTGTTTGCATAATAAATTTGAGCCCATATCAGTGTTTCTGTTTTAAGAGATACAGATGAGCGCATGCTACTACTCTACTGGCTGTCGTGTACATTCTTGAGAAAAAGATCGCGTGTTATTTCTTCTGTGTGTCTTCGTTTACTTTTCCAAATCTGGCACACGTATTTGCTACCATATTATGCTTTTTAAATATATACTTTAAAAATTTTTTTTATTGTGCTTTAGGTGAAAGTTTACAGCTCAAGTTACTCTCTTGTACAAAGATTTATACAGATATTATGTGACACTAGCTGCAATCCCTGTAATGTGACAGCACACTCCCCCTTAAATATATACTTTCGTATCTAAATTGTTTGCAGTGAGTATTTGCCAAATTTAACTTCATTGTTACCATAACTGGCTTATATTGGAGTGTTTTTATATGCTTTTGGAAGGCGCATGTGGGAATTACAGGTGAAGTAGTAGTATAACCTATATAAATTTACTAGTGATTGAGGAGACCAAAATCAAAGTTGTTTTCTTCTGTAGTATCAAACATATAGGTGTGAAATCATTTCTAGTAGTAATCAGTCTTACTTTTGTAGTTTTTCTTACAGGCCTTTAGTTGCTGTTAGATGGCTGGTACTGTCTTGTTGTAGAATATGTAAGCTTCTGTAGATTGACCCATGCACTAATAGGAATACATTGTGTGTCCATATAATGGGATATTCCCTGGCTATTAAAAATCAAGTTGTAGGAGAATATTTTACATGTGAAAATATCACAGTGCATTGCTAAGTAAAAAGATGAAAGGCTGTGAAACTAATTATAGGAAAGGTTTTTCATTTACAAATATTCTGGCTATGCATATATGTATTCATACATAGAAAGTAAACATACATTAGCATATTGACATTGGTGATGGAATTACTGATGATACTGCTCTGCCTGGCCACCCTCAACTCTACCCACTTTTGAACTTTTGTTTCTCCAGTTTTTTTGCATTCAGAATGTACTAGATTTATATTAGAAAAGAAAATACATTATTTTTAAAAATGTGTTCCTCAAAATGTGTTTAGATAACTTGGATTATTTATCTGAATTTCAGGTAACACCTGTTGTTGCTCTTTCCAATGAGTCCTGGTCCATGTCCTTCGCAAAGTACCTTGAGCTTAGGTTTTATGGGCATCAGTACACTCGCAGAGCCAATGCTGAGCCATGTGGTCACTCCATCCACCATGATTATCACCAATATTTCTCTTATAACCAGATGGTGGCATCTTTCAGGTAAGAAGTCAAAGGGACCTTGTAAATGGTCCTGTACTCTCTTGAATGTTTTGTCATGTTTCCACTACTAGATTGAAGTAATCTGTGGGTGTGTTGTTCCCCCTCCACAACCCTGTAGGTGCAGAGGGCCAGACCCTTTTAGTGTGTCATTTTTGTTAAATCCTCACCACAGCCCTAAGAATAGGTATTATTATTATCCTGACTAATACAGTGGCAAGTGATGGAGTCATGATTTGAAACCACAGACCTCACCCTTAGACATTGTTTATGCATGTTAGAACCTGTCAGAATTTTTGCTATGATATTATCTAGCATAAGGATAATGGAATATTCTGGACAGGGCTAAAATGGCAAGTTAAATAGATATTTACCACTGTGGTATTAAATGAGAAAGCTTTCAGGCTCTGGCTCCAAAATATATCCAGAATCTGAGCACTTCTCAACACCTCCACACTACCACTCCAGACTGCACCTCCGTTATCTTTCACGGAGATCATTGCAGTGACCCCAAGCAGTCTCCCTCTGCCCTTGCCCCCTGCAGCCTGTCGTCAGCACAGCAGAATGATGTGTTGAATGGGAATCAGATCAGGTCACTCCTCTGATGTCTTTTTTACCCTGAGTCAAAGCAGAGTCCGTTTATTGGCCTGTCATTTCCTGCATGCTCTGGCTGCCCAGTCAGTACCTCTCTGACCTCACCTTCTACCACTCTGCCCTTGCTCACTCTGCTGCAGCCTGGCTGGCCTGGCTGGGCCTCGTATGTCAGGCAGGCCCCCGCCTTGGAGCCTTTCACTTTTTCTTCCCACCCTGAACTGGCCTTTCCTCACTTACCTGCCTGCTATTTCCTTATTTTCCTGGGTCTTTGTTCAGATTTTACCTTGCATGACATCCCCTTGCCCCAGCACTCCTTCATCCCCTTTCCTGCTTTATTTTTCTCTGTAGCACTTACCATTCAATAAAATATATTTTTTATTTGTTTTGTTTATTACTGGAATCTTGCTACTCCTGAATCACGAAGCCAGGAATTTTGGCCCTTGTTTAGTGCTATAGATCCAGCACCTAAATTGTGACTGACACACAATGGGTACTTAGGAAATATGTGCTGTGATTAGAGCTTATTTCCTTTTTTAAGCAAGAGCTTTTAGCCATGAACCTAGGGCCAAGGTGGGGGATAGCATTTACTAGACACACATAAACCCTATGGTAAAAAGGAAATAGAGACTCATGAAGAATCCTCAGGAGCTGGGAGAGTAATGAATACCTATGTCTATATTTTTTTTTTTTTTAAGCTAATTGTAGGAAGGAGCCCGTCTCCTCATTCATAAAGTTTACTTGAAGTGATTTTTGTTTATATAGCAGGTGAGGATAGCCGCAGGGGGCAAAAGACGGCACCTCAGTGCAGTGAAAAATCAAGCAAAACAAAAATCCCCCCTTAATTGGGGAGGACATTTATAATGGCTGAGAGTTGTCTTCAGAGTCTTTATGATTGTTTTAAAATGCCATTTTACAGAAGCTTTCTCATATGCTCATAGGCCTTAGTTGGCTATCGTGATAAACTTCTACTCCAGGTATTGAAGTGCTTTTCATTTTTCTCCTCTTACTTTCTTTTCTCAGTTATTCTCCCATTCGTCTTCTTGAAGTATGTGTTCCACTCCCCAAAATAGTTATTAAACGTCAGGCCCCTTTGAAAGTGTCGCTTCTTCAGGATCTGAAGGATTTCTTTCAAAAGTAAGTACTTATTTTAGTTTCTTTGACCATCTTTTTTGTTTGTTTGTTTTGTTTAATGCTGCCTGTAATCTATTTTAAAATATTAGATTTGTTCATTTTAAATTAGAAATTAAAAAAACTTAAATTTCAGTTTAACTTTCTTTAACAATGGAAATAGTTTTCTTTTTCTAATTGTATACTGTTATATGTGTTTGCTGGAAAAAAAGAAAAATGTAGACAATACAGAAAAGTACTGAAAGAGAAGTAAGACTTTCTCAGACATAAAAACTGTTAAAATTTTAATGTACATCTGTTTAGAACTTTTTTGTTCTACAAAATTATATTTGATTCTTAATTAGATAAAACATAGTTGTAGTTTTTGTCGTCTTTTTTCTATTTATGTGAGATTAGAAAATTTGATTCCCATTTCTCTGAAATGTTTAATGTTTTTTACGTTTTTATTGCCAGAGTTTCACAGGTGTATCTTGCTGTTGATGAAAGGCTTGCATCTTTGAAAACTGATACATTTAGCAAAACTAGAGAGGAAAAAATGGAAGATATCTTTGCACAAAAGGAGGTAATTCATTTCTCTGACAGAAAGTCCAAAGTTAACTGCTAACTTAGTAGAAGGTTTATTTTGGGGGACTGGGACCTATCTAGTGTCTGAGATTACTAAAATTGTTTCTAGATGGAAGAAGGCGAGTTCAAGAACTGGACTGAGAAGATGCAAGCAAGGCTCATGTCTTCCTCTGTAGATAGCCCTCAGCAACTGCAGTCAATCTTTGAGTCACTCATTGCCAAGAAACAAAGTCTTTGTGAAGTACTGCAAGCTTGGAATAACAGGTAAGACTGCAGTCTGTTGTTTCTTTAATATTATTGGCAGATTTGCCATGCTGTGATATTTTTCATTTAAATGTCTTCATTAATTTTGGATGTTTCATTTTACTCTCAAGTTATTGAACTTATTTTTCTGTCACCACCAGCTCCTCACCTTAATCCTTTAAAATATCTTTTAGGTAGTTTGTAAAGATGTAAAAACCAAAGATGAGGACAGTCTTCAGTGCTGTTCCAAATATTTACTTGTGTACTTATTTCAGTACTTACTGAATTGTTATCAAATAACTAAATTAGTATCCCATGGAGTGACTATTGGTTTTTAGGTCAGAAATTTCAAATATATTATTATGTGTGTCCTATACCTTTATTTAAATTTTTATTTTTGGAAATATTTTTCTTTAATTTGGAAATGTTTTAAAAACATTTTTCTTTAAATATTTTGAGTTTACTTGAAATCTCGGTTAGATTATTATAAAAAAAATAAAAATTTTTTTTTTTTAGCTACCACTTATTGAGCACTTGAATTATGCTAGGCACTAAATAAGGCAGTATAGTGGCATTTACTCTTCTGTTTGGCGTTTATGAGTCTACAGGATTTATGGAGCCCTGGTGGCACATTGGTTAAGAGCTCGCTGTTAACCAAAAGGTTGACAGTTTGAATATACCAGTTGCTCCTTGGAAACCCTATGGGGCAGTTCTACCCTGTCCTATAGGGTTGCTATGAGTAGGAATCGATTTGATGGCAATGGGCTTTTTTGAGTTATAGGACATATACTGTTTCCATTTTACAGAAAAGGAAACTGTAACTCCAGAAGATTAAGAATGTTGCCCACGTTTATACAGCTATTAATTGTCAGAGCTGGAATGTGAACCTAGGTCTTCTGGTTTCTTAGCACTCATGTTTTTTCCATTCTGTTGTGCTGCTTCTTATAATAATTTGCTATTCATTTATAACTGTAGCCTTAAGCAGCAAGAGCTAGTTGATAAGAAATAAGACAAAAACTTAGTTATATGTAACTTTAAAATCTTTTGCAATCCAAATAAGGAAATTTAATTATTGTAGTTTCAAAGTTGTAAAGAGAAAATTTGTAGACATCATTCAGGATACTAGAATAAAACCATATTCTTTTTTTTTTTCCCCTTTGGCGATAGGTTGCAGGACCTTTTCCAGCAAGAAAAGGGTAGAAAACGACCTTCAGTTCCTCCAAGTCCTGGAAGACTGAGACAAGGGGAAGAAAGCAAGGTAATAAAAAGAATCTTGTCCCTTTTCCTCTATTGATGTAAATACTATTGTTATAATTCAACTTATGACCCTTAGAAGTGATGGTTTAATACATACTTTATTAGTAATATTAAATAGGGTTTTCCATCTTGAAGTTACAAGGTTTCAAGGTGTAAAAATGGTATGGCAGGGGTGTCTGACCTTCTCGTTTAATGTCACAGCGGGGAAGCAGAATCAAGAGGCAGGGGTCAGACATGCTTTTGCCCTCCAACTTTTTTGCCAGTACTGACACCAACCATCTCTCCCATAGCACTCTCTACTTTTTTGCCAGGTGTGATAATTCATTGCAGTGGGCACATAGAACTCACAGACCATACTCATGGTTATGAGGTTTACTACTGTTTACTGTTGTTAGGTGCTGTAAATTGTTTCCAACTCTACTTTACCAAGTGTAATGTCCTTCTCCAGGGACTGGTCCCTGCTGATAACATGTCCAAAGTACTTGAGATGAAGTTTTGCCTTTGTTGCTCCTGAGAAGCAGATTTGTTTGTTCTTCTGGTAGTCCACCGTATATGCAATATTCTTTGCCAGTACCATAGTTCGAAGCCGTCAATTCTTCTGTCTTTCTTATTCATCGTCCAGCTTTCACATACATATAAGGTGATTGAAAACACCATGGCTTGGGTCAGGCGTACCTTAGTCCTCAAGATGATGTCTTTGCTTTTTAACACTTTAAAGAGATCTCTTGCAGCAGATTTGCCCAGTGCAGCAAGCCATTTGATTTCCTGACTGCTGCTCCCATGGGCACTGATGGTGGATCCAAGTAAAATGAAATCCTTGATAATTTCAGTCTTGTCTCTGTTTATCATGATGTTGCTTATTGGTCCAGTTGTGAGGATTTTTGTTTTCTTTGTGTTGAGATGCAACCCATATTGGAGGCTGTAGTCTTTGATCTTACCAATAAGTGCTTTAGGTCTTCATTAGGGAAGTAACAGGTTACAGTTCAGGTTCAGGAATGCCCAGGATACAGTTCTTCGATCAGGATAGCCGCTTCTCAGTCTGTCTCTGGTCGTTGGCCCTGTCGCCTGGCTTTTGCCCTGCTTGGGCAAGTGTTATAAAAGCTCTTTTAGCTCTCTGATAAGTACCCAGAGGCACTCCATTCTACCAGTAAGTCTCGACTCGAAGGCACTTAGCTCTCTAACTCCATGAGTTGGTAAACCTAGCTCTACCAAGTACCTGGGGGCACCCTATTACAGCAAGCCTCCTGCCTGAAGGCACTCAGTTTTCTCACTCTGTGGGCTGGGAAGCTCACTGCAATGTCTCCTGGCTGTCTCTTTCTGGTCTCCTGCCTTTGCTGCTGCTGTTTCTCTGCTACTGCTTCTTGCTGTCATCGGTGTTGTAGCACTCTGTCTTGGTCTGCTGGTTCCAGGAGCTTTGCAGTGCAGGAATCCCAGGTCCAAAGGATGTGCTCTACTCCTGGCGCTTCTTTCTTGGTGGTGGCGAGATCCTCTCCTCTCTGCCTCCTGGATGGCTCATTTTAAGCCTGGTAGAAGAATAGCATAACTGACCAATCCCCTTTTTAGGGTTCCATACACCTTACTTGCATAATCCCACTTAATCATTGCCTATAATTCACAACGACTATGGCTAGAGAAGGACCATATTAAGTAATTCATTGCACCGCACAAGGAGACATCACCTGGATTACTTTTATATCCTACCTTCAAATAAAACGGTCTGTTATAATTTGTTCATTTGAAACATTTATCTGAACTTCTTTTTTTTTTTTTTCTGTTTACCTGAATCACTGAGGGTAGCCTCGTGCAGCAGTCGGCACTACAAAGGAGAAGCCGTGAGTGTATAGTAGAGCTCTAATTTGTTTACTATGCAGTTTTGGGTGTTCTTTACCTCTGTGCTTAAATGAGCAGCTTTTCTCAAGGGGTCTGAACTGGGTTAGTGCTACACTTTGATTAGTTAGCCTTTTCTGACTGCATTAGTTTTCTCTTGCTGCATAGCAAACTGCCACAGACTGAGTGGCCTAAAACAATACAGATTTATTATTTCTCAGTTTCCCTGGGCCAGGAATTTGGTATGGCCCAGCTGGGTTCTGTATTCAGTCTCACATGGCTGAAATCAAGGTTTTGGTTGGGACTTTTATCGTATCTGAGGCTCAGAATCCTCTTAAGCTCATTCAGGTTGTTGGCAGAATTCAGTTATTAGTGGCTGTGGACTGCGATCCCTGTTTTCTTGCTGACTGTTGACTGGAGGCCATTGTCAGCACTTAGAGGCCACCCGTGCTCCTTGCCACCTGACCCTGCCCCCCAATCTTCAAAGCTTGCCATGATGCATCAGATTCTTCTCTTGCTTCACATCTCTTAATTCCTGTGCCTCTGACTGCTAGGCGTGGACTTAAAGGATTTATATGAGAGTAGGTCAGGCCCTCCTGGATAATCTTCCTGTTTAAGATGACTGATTTGGGGCCTTAATTTCATCTGCAGAATCCCTTCATAGCAGTTCCTAGAGTAGTATTTGATTGAATAACTGGAGAAAAGTGTGTGCACATCAGGGATTGGTATCCTGGGGGCCATCTTAAAATGTAGTAAGTATATTAAGGGTTTAATGTTGTGATACCATGAAGGCTTTTGTGAGAGTGTTTTCTTTTAGTTTAAGTGTGTAGTATTTGTAGAGGAATAGTTTCTTGAAATGATGGATCCAAGTGCCTTAGATCTCTGTGTTATCTAGTAATATATAAATGAATTCTTCACTGTCTCTTAAACAACTGGATAGGAATCATTTTCCTCAAAGTTTAGGTGAGAGTAAGAATCAGGTTAACTGAAGATGATCTGTATATTAGTATTTGCCAGCTAGTCAAAGGCTGCTAATGACTACCACGGACTGCTGGTGGCCTTCCCATTTGCCCACTGAAAAAACTGCAAAGCTCATGCTGTAAGATCTTTAAGTTATAGTGTGTAGACATAGAACTAAAAATACAAAATCACTCAACTTACAGTCATCTTTTTCAAAGATTGAAAGTTGATTTGAAAATCTGTAGAACTGCCATTATCTTTATTCATATGATAAATAGTTCTTGAGAACCCTTTGTTAGACACTGTTCTAGGTACAATATGTACATTTGAGAATGAAGACCATAGTTACAGTCCCATGGAACATTTGTCTGATGAGTGGGACACTGACCATAAACAGATAAACCAATTAATACAGAAAAAATAAAAACGCCTCTAAAGAAAAAATAAGAGAGTTAGAGCGTTGCTGAGGGAGTGGGTGATGGTAGTAGTGATGGTTGGGTATCTTATATAGAGTGGCCAGGGAAGGTCTCTATGGCGTGGTGACCTTTAAGCAAAGACCTAAGCAATGACTTTGTGGTCACTTTGTACACATGGCTTATCCCAGACCAGTCCCAGTGCCGTTGAGTTGATTCCGACTTATAGCAACCCTATAGGACAGTGTAGAACTGCCCCATAGAGTTTCCAAGGAGCGCCTGGCGGATTCAAACTGCCAACCCTTTGGTTAGCAGCCGTAGCACTTAACCACTAAGCCATCAGGGTTTCCACATGGCTTGTAGTCACTCTAAATATGTCTTATCTGTGGATGTGGGGCTTGAGAAAAGTGGATAATAAAAGATTACTGGATAGTCATAAGTCGTTCTCAGATGCTTTAATGCTAAGAAGTAAGCTACTTAACAGCAGTATTCTCAAAGAGTGGTTCAAGGATCCCTGGGAATTTGAGACTTTTTCAGGGAATTAGCAAGATCTCCTTTTTTCATTTGCATATTTATGAGGTTGGATTTTCTTTACGTATTTCAGTCAAAACCATATATCTCAACAGAGTAAATATACCCATGGCAGTCCAGTCTATTCCGACTCATAGCGACCCTATAGGACAGAGTAGAACTGCCTGATAGAGTTTCCAAGGAGCGCCTGCTAGGTTCGAACTGCTGACCTTCTGGTTAGCAGCTGTCACACTTAACCACTACGCCATCAGGGTTTCCAGATTAAATATAGGAGCCAGGTATTAATTTAGTTGTCTTCTATTAAGCTAGACATTAAAAATATTTGTAAAAGTGTAGAACAACGCCACCCTTTACACTTTTTTGTGGGTGTGGAAAAGTTATTTTTTTGTAAAAAAAAAAAAGTTATTTATATTGATATGTGATGGGTTTATTTTTATTTTTAAATGAATTAATAAGTGTGTATTCTAAAAACTTTCTCAGTTTTAATTTCTAAAAATGTAAAAATCAAAATTTGAGGGTCCTTAATAGTTTTTAAGCGTGTAAAAAGGTCCTGAGGCCGAAAGCGTCATGTTTGCTGGGTTAGAGAATTTAAAAAATGTGATCTTAATTTTTCCTTAATAACAACGTATCTGCTTATTCACAGACAAGTACAATGGATGCATCTCCACGGAATGTTTCTCCAGGACTTCAAAATGGTGAAAAAGGTTGGCTATTGTCTAGTGATCACCTGCTATTGGACTGAAGGAAATTTCTTAGTCTATAAATCTCGTTTAACTGCTAAGAGCATTTATAACCCTGGAAGCTTAAAATATTGTAAAGTGTATTGAAAGATAATAAGATACGGAGATGTATGCTAGGTAGAGAGGACTGCTATTAGGGGAAGAACAAAGAGAAAAAAGGAACTTGAATTCTATTTTGCTTATGACAAAGGTTTCACTGTAAGAATCTTAACAAAGTTTGATTTATATTTTTATGCCACTAAAACCTTTTCTAGACTTAAGATGTCTTCACAGTATTTCATTGAATAACTCAGTACCAGTCTAGAAGATTTGTAGGAAATTTACTTAGTCTATAGAACAAGAGCTCAAACTCATAATTCTTAGCATTTTTCTATTACAATTAAATGAGTTTTTCTCTCAGAATAAGCATGTTAGCCCCCCGCTATCCCCAGTAGTATCTTAATTTCATTCCTTGTCAAATTGAATGAACTTGTATTTAGGTAGAAATTGTGGTGTAGTAGAAAGAGTATTGGATAGGAGTCAGACTTGGTTGCAATTATAATATTTGCCACAAAGATTTAATTATGGTCAAGTCATTCAACCTCTCTAAATTTTTGTGCCCTTTCTATAACATGAGCTAAATGTCCTGGTTCATTTCTAAGAAGCTAAAATCTGTGTTTTAGGAAGTAGAGATATTAGTTGGCATTTTGGAAACATTTATATTAGGCAGAAATGGACTTAGCTTTTTTAAATGACTCATTTAAGATCGTGTTTTTCTTTAGAGGATCGCTTCTTAACTACCCTGTCCAGTCAGAGCTCCACCAGTTCTACCCATCTCCAGCTGCCAACTCCACCTGAAGTCACGTCTGAGCAGATGGTAGGAGGGCCCCCTGAACTCGATACAGCCAGCAGTTCCGAAGGTACAGTTCAAGTCACTTTTACCGTACTTCAGTGAAGCTAAGACTGAAAGATGCATCTTTGATATTTTTATGTATCACCAAGAAAGAAAAACGCTGCTAATTCTTTGACACAGTGCTCTTATCCTTTAGAATTCTTTTTTTCATTTTGTACTTACTGAAAGTGCTCTTTTAGACTTAATTAGATACAGCTTTTTCATTGTATCACTTTTTCTTTAAGTTGCACTACTTGACAAGTAAATCTGTCAGTAACAAAATGTCATGTAGCTTCATCTTCTTTCTGGGGATCTTACTTTCTTAAGTCCCATAAAGTATGTGTGTGTTGCTTTATGAGAAAACAGACACATTGCAGCCATTTCTCCAACAATGAATCTTTGCTTCACTAATAGTAAATTTTTAAGGAACCCTAAGTGCTCAGCTGCTAATCAAAAAGTTGGCCATTTGAACTCACCCAGTGACTCCACTGGAGAAAAGACCTAGTGATCTGCTTGTGTAAAGATGACAGCCTAAAAAACCCTATACAACAGTTCTCCTCTGTTACGTGGGGTCGCTATGAGTCGTAATCAGCTTGGTGGCACCTAACAACAATAGTAAATTTATGCCATCCATCTCTCTTTCCTTGCTTTCTGTTCATGCAGTAACTGCTTAACTCTGGTGTAAAGCTTTAAGACATTTTAAATGGCAATGAAACTCAGGTGTAAATAACCACTTTGCACGTAACTGAGTTGAAGCGGCAGCAAGAACAGCTATCTTTAAGTTCATGCATGCTCAGGCAGTAATTACATCATGGCTGTGGCCTGGACACCTGTGATGTAAGAAGCCATCAGTTGTAGGATGACTCCAAGTTCAGAGAAGCTACATTGTGATAAAATGTGCCCTTGAAGTCACTGCTATGTATGCTTCATTATTGCTTCCTTTGATCTCATAAGAGTCACAATTCCTGGGTAAGAAATTTTAAACCACAATTGGTAGTTATGGTATGCCTGTGTCTGTATTCCGAAAAGAAAAAGAAAGTTGATGCTTTATAGTTTCTTATTTTTCCTGAATATTAACATATAAATAGAACATTTTTCATCCTAGATGTGTTTGATGGACATTTGCTGGGATCCACAGACAGCCAGGTGAAGGAAAAATCAACCATGAAAACCATCTTTGCAAATTTGCTTCCAGGAAATAGCTATAATCCTATTCCATTTCCTTTGTAAGTATTATAAAAGCCAGTGGCTATTAGGTGGTTTTATTTTCATGTAATTTTTAAAATCCTTCTCAATAGACTTACTGTCTGTGTATTTAAATATGTTTACTTATCTTACATGTATTTCTCAGGCCTAAATTATATTTTGTCATGGTAAAAGAGATGTGTTTTGATATAATTTGTGCAGCGTATACCCCTTATATAGTACATGAGTGAGGGAAGGAAGCATTAACTAATGTTACCTACTGCTTGAGATTACTGGTCCTGAAATTAATTGCTTGCTTTTTCTGGATATAAAGTGAGTAAACTGAGGTAATAACTATTTTGTGGCCTTTGGATATGCTTTCACCTTCTTTCTATTCACTCTTTCTCCAGAAAACCTTCCTAGATCCGCCCCATCCCTTGCCCAGACTAAATTAGGTTTCTTTGTTGTAGGTTCTTGTGGCTTTCTCATAGTACTTACCACCTCAGATAATGATTATATTTATTTTTAGGATTTTTTCTTTATCCTCTTATATTGTACACTCTACCATGCCTAATTTTTTCCCTCTCGGCATTGTATTGTTAACATCTAGCAAATGTTAGGTTCTTAGTAGTAGTTTTTCCCTAGCACATTATAGGTTCTCAGTAAATAACTATTTCACAGAATGTATATGTCTAATAGTGTCTGGGGAGTTAGAGTGGAAATCAGAGGAGCAAGGTTAGGGGTTCAAATAGTTACGTTAGAGAGTTTCCATGTGATACTAGGAGAGTGGCTGTATGTCGTATTATTTGTTTTTGGGCCAGTAGTATATCTCTTCTACAATTTCCAGAAGACGTTTCTCTCAAGGTTAGAGTAGAACAAAATATTTTAGACTCCTGCTCTTCATTGTAAATCCCTTTTGTCCAAAGTCTTGGCAGTACAGAAAGCTTTATTTGGAATGACTACTCCAGAGTCTCTGATTTGAGACCTAGTTCTCATAATCTTTTAAACTGCCTTCAAAAACTTTCTGTTGATATCTTTTTGTTGCCTATTTGGTTCAAGCTCTTAGCATCTGCATACATTTTGACTGCTTAATTATAGTCTTACTGTGCAGTATTTAGTTCACTGAAAATTGTCTTGAGATTTACTTGTCATGTGCTGAGGGTCTCTATATGTGATATTCTGCTAATTTTGTTTTATTTATTTATATTTAAATTTGGAACAGTGATCCAGATAAACACTACTTGATGTATGAACATGAACGGGTGCCCATTGCAGTCTGTGAGAAGGAACCTAGCTCCATCATTGCTTTTGCTCTCAGGTATTATTCATGGGACTGTTTCACTTATGGTTTTATGTATATATTTTATGCATATTTATTAATCACCTTATTTTTGGGACCTTTCACATAGGTAAAGCAAAAAGATCACATGTAAGCGAAATATATATTCTTTGGGCTTGATAGCCTGGTCTCTTTGTATCTGTAAACCTTTTCTTCCCCTAAGTAATGGGGTACAGGATGACTCTGAAGATCTTAATAAATAAATTGATGAGGCAAGTTATTTATACTAATCCTTGAATTCTCTAACCATTCTCTTATTATAATGTTCATCCATTGTGTCCACTTGCTTTATTGCTTCCTTACATTTACTTACTAATGCTGCTCTATAGTTGCCTTATATCGTCCAGATACCTTTTTTGTACTCTTCATTTCCCTTTTGCTTCCATACTTACCTGGTAACATTTTTCTGCTTAGAGTAATGCTATTTCTATCTCTTAACCCCTAGGCATTTCTGACTTTTTAATTTACATGCCCACAGTTACCATATGTCTTAAAGAAGCACCCCACTTTAAACATACTTGTTATATATTATGTCTAGAAGAAATGTTAATACTAAGACTTTTAATCTTAAAGTTACCTTGGCAGTGGATGTAATTAGTTTAAGTAGAATCTAAGGTGTTTAATTATTTTAAAAATAATTTTTTTTCCATTGGAAGGCGTTAAAATTTTTAATTTTTCTTTTTAGAATGGTGGTTACAAGGGGTCCATTTATTCAACAAATGTTTTAGTGTCTACAATATGTGTTATACTAGGTGTTGGATATACAGGGGTAAACAAGACAGATTTATATGCCTCTGCCTTTATGGAGTTTAGAATTTACTGTTTGGGTAATAAGGAATATTTTTCCTGTATAAGATGCCATTAAGACAGATTTTGTATCTTTGCCTTTTGGCCTTTAAGGAGATAGTATTTGCTTCTCACTTTACTAATTAGTCATATTACATTAATAGATAAGAAAGGTAGGAAAGTCAGCCGAATTAGAAATATCTTTTGTACTTTTTTTTTTTTTTTTATTAGGGAGCAATTATTCTTCTTGAGGTCACTTTTTTTTCAATGTCTTGGAAAAATAACACCACCTAATATGCCTCTCTTGTTCCTGACATGTCAATGATGGACTGCTGTCCTAGAGTTGAACTTTTTTTGGTCACTGCAACATTACAAAAATTTTTTTTTCTTAAAGTTCAGTGCCTTTAAGTAGGAAAACACTCCCAAGTTCTTTTCCACTCTGTTGTACTAAAGCCGGAAGTTTCATACTTATAAATTACCTGTTCAACCTCTGAAGGCATTTGATTTACATGTTAGTAAGCCTTTGTGATCATTGTTTAGGATATAATATTGGTTGGTGTTTCGGTGAGTTATATTTTGTATTATTTTGTGAGACGACATCAGCCTTTCTCATGAAGCTTCTACTTGCTCAATAACAAAACTAGCAAAAGTTAACCCAGATGTATTTGTTTAATTATGGACATTTGTGGATAATGATGTGTTTCTGTAATTCACAGCTTATTCTAAAGCATATGATTCATTTTGAAAGAAAAACTTAATGTTTAACAGTTTTCAATCTGTTTCTACCCTAAGTTGTAAAGAATACCGAAATGCCTTAGAGGAATTGTCCAAAGCGACCTTGCGAAACAATGCCGAAGAAGGGCCTCAAACAAATAGGTGATTGAGTAGAATCTATTTTATTCAATTTTGTCATCATTTTCTATGTACTAATTCTTTGGTTTTGTTATAGCATATTATTAGCATGAAAATTTCTAGGCTCTAGGTAATGGTGCTTATATTTCAGACAATATTTGTATCCATTGCTGTTGAGTTGAATCTGACTCATAGTCACCCTATGGGACAGAGTAGAACTGCCCCATAGGGTTTCCAAGGCTGTAAACTCGTATGGAGTGGCTGGTGGGTTTGAACCGCTGACCTTTCAGCTAGCAGCCGAGCGCTTTAACCACTGCACCACCAGGGTCTCCTCAGACAATAATTGATACAGCATAATTCAAGTATAGCAAAAGACCATAAACCATCCCTTAGGGTATACTTATAACTGCCATAGCTGTTCAATGTATGTTATAGGTTTAAACTTCTACCTTTTTTTATTCTCTACTGTTTTCATTTAAAAAAATAGTAACTTATGGAATAAGAAAGTTATCACTTAACTAAAATTGTAAATTCTGCATGATAATTAAATAAAGAGCCTAATTGTTAACCCTCCCCGCCAAAAAACAGCAACAGCCTTTTAACATGTTCAGTATTTTACACATTTTAAAATTGTCACAGGCTCATTATGATTTTTAATGAAATAGGTCTGCCAGCTTTAACAGGATAAAATTTTATTTCAATTAATATTTAATCATGGTGACTAGCATGAGAAATATGAAATTGGTATTTTCCGTAGTTGACTTTTAGGTGCTAATAGAGTATAATGGACTTGAGAAAACTCTTACAAAAGCCTATGCTTTATATATTTTCTCCATACATTTTTTATAGTTATAACATTTTACTTCATTTTCTTGAGTTCGGTAGTATTTTAAGACTTTTTTCTTTCATATTGTAACCTGTGCTTACGTAAACTATGAATCAGATTTCTGAAACTGTGGATGAATTAGGTGGAGAGTAGGTTAGTATAGGAATCAGAGTACTTAATTTTTTTCTACCTTTTTTCCTCCAACTTCCTTTTACTAATTTTTACTATAATAAAAACTAAAAAACTTTGTGACATTGGTTGCCAACCCATGACATGTCAACACTCTCCCTTTCTTGACCTTGGGTTCCCCATTTCCTGTCTCTTGCTGTCTTCTCATCCTTGCCCTTGGGCCAGTGTGCCCATTTAGTCTTGTTTTATGGGTCTGTGAACCTCAGGAGTGACTTCATTACTGAGCTAGAGGGTGTCCAGGGCTGTACTCTTGGGGTTTCACCAGTTTCTGTCAGACCAGTAAGTCTGAAATTTTTTATTTTTTGTGAGTTAGAATTTTGTTTTACATTTTTCTCTGGCTCTGTCCAGGACACTGTATTGTGATCCTTGTCAGGGCAGTTGCTGGTGGTAGCCGGGCACCATCTAGTTGTGTTGGACTCAGTCTGGTGGAGGCTGTGGTAGTGGTGGTCCATTAGTCCTTTGGACTAATCTTTCCTTTGTGTCTTTGGTTTTCTTCTTTCTCCCTTTTTCCACACAGGGTGAGATCAGTGGTGTATCTTAGATGGCTGCTCACAAGCTTTTAAGACCCCAGATGCTACTCAGCAAAGTAGAATGTAGAACATTTTCTTTATAAACGGTGTTATACCAATTGAGGTAGATGTTCTCTGAGACTGTGGTCCCCAGAGCCCTCAGCCCAATAATTTGGTCCCTCAGGGAGTTTGGATGTGTCTATGGAGTTTCCACAACCTTGCCTTGGACAAATTGTGCTGGCTTCCCCAGTGTTGCGTACCACTGTCTTACCCTTCACCAAAGTTACCACTTATCTATTGTCTATTTAGTTTTTTTCCCTCCTGCCTCTCCCCTCCCTTGTAACCATCAAAGATTATTTCTTTTTATGTGTAAACCTTTTCATGAATTTTTATAGTAGTGATCTCATACAATATTTGTCCTTTTGTGATCAGCTTATTTCACTCAGCATAATGTCCTCCAGATTCATCCATGCTGTGAGATGCTTCACAGATTCATCATTGTTCTTTATCATTGTGTAATATTTCATTGTGTATGTACCATAGTTTGTTTATCCGTTCATCTGTTGATGGGCACCTTGGATGTTTCTGTCTTCTTGGTATTGCGAACAATGCTGCAATGAACATGAGTGTGCATATGTCTATTTGTATGATGGCTCTTATTTCTCTAGGTTATATTTCTAGGAGTGGAATTGCTGGATCATATGGTATTTTTCTAGCTTTCTAAGGAAGTGCCATATTCGTTTTGCAAAATGATTGTACCATTTTGCATTCCCACCAGCAGTGCATAAGAGTTCTAGCATCCATGCAACCTCTCCAGCATTAGTTATTTTCTGTTTTTTTGATTCATGCCAGTAATGCTGGGGTGAGATGGTATCTCATTGTGGTTTTAATTTGCATTTCTCTAATGGCTAGTGATCGCGATTATTTCCTTATACATTTGTTAGCCATTTGAATGTCGTCTTTGATCAAGTGTCTGTTTGTATCCATTGCCTGTTTTTCAGTTGGATTATTTTTAATCAGATGATTTGTCTTTTTATTATAGAGGTGTTGGATTTTCCTGTAGATTTTAGAGGGTAGGCTTTTGTTGCATTTGTCATGGCCAAACATTTTTTCCTAGTCTGTAGGTTCTCTTTTCACTCTTTCGGTGAAGTCTTTTGATGACCATAAGTGTTTAATTTTTAGAAGATCCCAGTTATCTAGTTTATTTTCTGGTGTTTGTGTATAGTTAGTTATGGTTTGTATCCTATTCATGCTGTGTATTAGGGCCTCTAGCTTTGACCTTATTTTCTCTTCTTTGACCTTTGTAGTTTTTAGTTTTATATTTAGGTCTTTAATCGATTTTGAATTAGTTTTTGTGTATGGTGTGAGGTATGGGCCCTGTTTCATTTTTTTGCAGATGGACATCCAGTTTTGCTAGCACCATTTGTTACAAAGACCATCTTTTCCCCATCTGATGGACTTGGGGCCCTTGTCAATGATCTGGTGACCATAGGTAGATGGATTTACATCTGGGTTCTCAATTCTGTTGCATTGGTCAATGTGTCTGTTTTTGTACCAGTCCAGACCATTTTGACTACCGTAGCTGTACAGTAGGTTCTGAGGTCAGGTAGTGCAAGTCCTCTTTATTCTTCTTCAATTGCGCTTTACTTATCCGGGGCCTCTTTCCTCTCCATATAATGATTAGTTTTTCCGTCTCTTTAAAGAATGATGTTGATATTTGGATCGGGATTGCATTGTATTTGTAGATTGCTTTGGGGAGAATTGGCATTTTCACAGTGATGAGTCTATCTATTCATGAGCATGTTATGTTTTTCCATTTATGTAGGTCTCTTGTAGTTTTTTTTGTATAGGTCTTTTAAATCCCTGGTTAGATTCATTCCTAAGTATTTTATTTTTTTAGGGGCTATTATAAATGGTATTTTCATGGTTTCCTTTTCATTAGCTCTCTTTAGTGGTGTATAGGAATCCAATTGATTTTTGTATATTTATCTTGTATTGTGCAACTCTGCTGAATCTATTATTTACAATAGTTTTCTTGTGGAGTCTTGTGTTTTCTATGTATAGTATCATATCATTTGCAAACAGGGACAGTTTTACTTCTTTCTTACCAATTTGGATGCACTTTATTTGTTTTTCTTGCCTTATTGCTGTAGCTAGGACTTCCAGCACAATGTTAAATAGGAGTGGAGATAAAGGGCATCCTTGACTTGTTCCTGTTCTCAAGGGGAATGTGTTCAGCCATTCTCTATTAAGAATAATGTTGGCTGTTGGTTTTCTATAAATGCCCTTTATTATGTTGAGGAATTTCCCTCTATACCTATTTTATTGAGATTTTGATCAGGAATGGGTATTGGACTTCGTTGAATGCTTTTTCTGTGTTGATTGAGATGATCACGTCATTCTTCAGTTTATGTGGTGGATTACGTTGATTGATTTTCTGATGTTGAACCATCGTTGCATACTTGGTATGAATCCCACTTGGTGGTGGTATATTATTTTTTTTATATGATGCTGAATTCTATTGGCTTTGTTGAGAATTTTTGCATCTATGTTTGTGAGAGATACTGGTCTGTAATTTTCTTTTTTTGTGGTGTCTTTGCCTGGTTTTGGTATCAGAGCTATGCTGACTTTATAGAATGAATTCGGAAGTATCCCTTCCCTTTCTGTGTTCTGAAATAGTTGAAGTAATAACTGGTGTAAGCTCTTCTCTGAATGTTTGGTAGAATTCTCCAGTGAAGCCATCTGGACCTAGGTTTTTTTGCGGGGGGAGGTTTTTTATTCCATTTTCAATGTCTTCTCTTGCTTTGGGTCTGTTCAGATTTTCAACTTCAGTTTGTATTAGTTTGGGTAGGTAATGTGTTTCTAGAAATTTGTCCATTTCCTCTAGGTTTTCAAATTTGTTATAGTTTTTCATAATACTCTGTTGTGATCCTTTTTATTTCAGTTGGGTCTGTTGTAATGTCCCCCATTTCATTTCTTATTTGGGTTATTTGCGTCCTCTCCTGTTTTTCCTTTGTCAGTTTGGCCGGTGGTTTGTCAATTTTATTGATCTTTTTAAAGAACCAACTTTTGGTTTTATTGATTCTATTGTTTTTCTATTCTCTATTTTATTTACTTCTGCTCTGATCTTTATTATTTCCTTTCTTCTGGTGGCTGTGGGCTTCTTTTGCTGTTCTCTTTCTATTTGTTAGAATTGTATAGCTAATGTTTTGATTTTGTCCCTTCTTTTTTGATGTTTGCATCTATTGCTATAAATGGACCTCTGAACATTGCCTTTGCTGTACCCCAAAGGTTTTGGTATGATGTGTTTTCATTCTCTTTTGATTCTAGGAATTTTTTGATGCCATCTTATTTCTTCTGTTACTTACTGGTTTTTAAGCAAGGTATTATTCAGTTTCCAGGTTTTTTTTTTTTTTTTTCCTTGCTCTTCCTGTTAATTTTTACTTTGATGGTATTGTGGCCAGACAAGATACTTTGTATTATCTCAGTGTTTTGGATTTTGTCGAGGGCTTCTTTGTGGCCTAAGATGTGGTCTGTTCTGGAGAACGTTCCATGTGTGTTGGAAAAGAATGTGTACTTTGCTGCTGTTGGGTGAGTGTTCTGTATATGTCTGTGAGGTCAAGTTGGTTGATTTTGGCCTTTAGATCTTCTGTATCTTTGTTAAGTTTCTTTCTAGATGTTCTGTCCTTTACCGAGAGTGGTGGGTTGAAGTCTTAGACTATTGTTGTGGAACTATCAGTTTCTCTTTTCAGTGCTGTTAGAATTTGTTTTATGTATTTTGGAGCCCTCTCATTGGGTGCATAGATATTTATCATGGTTATGTTATCATGGTGGATTATCCCTTCAGTTGTTTTATAATGCCGTTCTTTGTCTTCTATAGTGGATTTTGTTTTACAGTCTATTTTATCTGAGATTAGTATTGCCACTCCTCCTCTTTTCTGGTAGCTGTTTGCTTGATATATTTTTTTTCCATCCTTTAATTTTTGATAAATTTATGTCTTTGTTTCCAAGATGTGTCTTTTGTAGACAGCGTATTGATGGGTCCTTTTTTTTTTTTTCATCCATTCTGTTACTCTCTGTCTCTTCATGGGTGCATTTAAGGCATTTACATTCAATGTGATTATTGATAGGTGTGAGTTTATTGTTGTCATTTTGTAGCACTTTGTGATGCTGACGTTTTTGTTCTTCTTACTCTTCTGCACTGAATTCCTTTTGTGTATTTTTTTTTCATTTCTTTCATTTTTGTAGATTCTGTGTTTACTGAGACTTTGTTTTTCTTCTTTATTTTGATGAGTAGATTTGTTAACTTTATTTGTGGTTACCTTGTGCTTGTTATTTTCTATCTGAATAATATAAAGCCTACTTTTCTTTGTTTTTCATTTTAGTACTTTAGACAGCAGACCAAAGAGCAGCAGCCCTATTAGATTACCTGACATCAGTGGAGGACAGACAAGCCGGACATCAGAAGCAGAATCACAACCAAGTAAGATTACCAAGGGAGAAGTATTCATGATTAATTTTATTTGTAATTATGGTATGAAGAAGAAAACACTTTAAAGAAGAAATTCCCTCTGGCAAGGACTTACTACTTATTTTTATGCAAATAACGTGCACCTTCTGCATTTGTTTGTCTGGTTTTCCCTCCCCTCCCCACCCCTCAAGTTATTTTTGTTAAGTGTGCTGTGCTAATTTTTTTTATGGCTACATGTGGAAGAAAATTGGCATGGCAGGTTTGTGAAGGTACCTGGCTTGGGCAGGCAGGGTGTGGCCGGCAAGCAAAGGCAGAAGATGTGTGTTATTTGTGTTAAAATACCCTCAGTCCCGGCCTTATGAATGAGTTCTGTTCCTACATCTGTCTTTAAGTTGAATTTGTACATAAGTCAAAACAGTAAGTACGGTTCATATCTGCCGTCAGTCAAATGTTTGTCTTAGTATATGGTATGTAGTGTACCTTTCTATGCATAAAGACAGTAAAGCAACACTTCCAGATACACTAAAACATCTTTAACATAATAATACAGTAATAATAATGTTTAGATGTGTCGCAAATAGCACCCATTTGTTATTACAAACCATTGTATGTACCTTGAAGTTTTAGTATAATAAGCTTTAAGGGGATTGGTTCGTAACTACGGGTTTGTATATAAGTCAGATGTTTGTAACCCAGGGACTGCCTGTATATCAATTTAAAAATTTTTATCTATCTTTAAACATGTTTTGCTTTTCTTCTTTTGAGTCTTAACTTAAAACATCAGTTTAAGTTATTATTGAAACTCCTAAGCCCTTCTTGGTCTATGTAAAAGAAAAAAAAAAAAAAAAACCCAGCACCTGCCTTCCTAGAGCTTTCAGTTTAAAGGGTATAACCTAAGAAATACATAAGCAGTTAACTTTGTTTTGAATTTTAACAGTATTTTTGGCACTGTGAAAACTTTTCATGCAATAACTCCTTTAATCCCATAGTAATCCCATAAAGATTATTTGACATATTCCTATTTTTCAGATAAGGTAGTTGAGACTAAGAAAGAGTAAGTAACTTGCTCAAGGTTGTACAGTGGAGCTGGATGTGGACTCGGGCCTCTCTGACATTGTTAGTGAGCATGCATTCAGCTATAAACAGGAGGCTCAACTAACTGTAGAGGCTTAAACAAATGACATTTTTCTGAAATTGCAACATCTGGAGGTGGGCTGTGGCTGACATTAGCTCAGCTGCTTAGCAATGTTGTGACAATATTGGGGATATTTCTCTTAAGGTTCTCTCATTTTTCCTCATGGTCACAGATGCTCATTTAATGTCTGAATCTGAGGCAGGAAGAAGGGAGGTGTGGGCAATAGTTGTTCCCTTTTATTAGGAAAGCAGAGGCTGTCCCTTCAGCCTCATTGGTCAGAACTGAGCCTCATGGTCATTCCTAACTACAAAGAAGATTGAGATAGTAGTGAGCAGCTTTGTCCTGGTTGGCTTGTATAAATCATGATCCATTTGCTGGGGTTCTACACATTGCTGCCTCAAACGAAATTGTTATTCCTGTTAGCAAGGAACAAGGGAGGGATAGATGTTAAGGAGGCAGTTATGGTGTCTGCCATCCTAAGTAAGTACTGTGTGATTAACGTTTTCTGTGGATTTTGTAAATGATGAGTTAAGATTAGAATCACACATAACTGTTGATATGATAAAGCTCAAAACTAAGAACAAAGCTATAGAACAAACTTTTGTAAAACTCTTGGTCATTCTATAGTTTATTTTTTGAAAGATGCTAAGAGCAAAATCTTGTATTTTATAGTGTTGAAAAGTAGGAACACAAATGATATGAATACGTTGCCTTTAACTGTAAATTCTTAAAGCCTGTAAAATTGTTTTTAGTTTAATTAACTATATTGTAATGTTACAAGAACTCAGCCCTAACTTAATTTTGTTGCATAATATATTATGACTGTCTCTGAAAGAGGAGCCGTGGTGGCGCAGTGGTTAAAGTCATCGACTGCTAACTGAAAGATTGGCAGTTTGAATCCACCAGCTGCTCCTTGGAAACCCTATGGGGCAGTTCTACTGTGTCCTGCAGGGTCGCTATGAGTTAGAATCGACTCAGTGGCAACAGGTTTGGGGTTTTATTATTTTTTTTGGTCTTTGAAAGATATTTTTGAAAGGCATTCTGTAGAATTTCTCACATTTGAGAACTATCTGAGCTTTGTTTTCCTGTTCTTGATATAAGGGTACTTAACTACTCAAAAAAGGATAAAACATATGGAGTAATAATCTATGTAAACAAAAGTATCAGTGTTACTTATATTTATTACCCTCATATAATGGTTACTGCTAGCAAAGGAATGAGTTGAAAAATTTTTATTTTTCTAACTGCAGTGACCTGTACTTAAAATTAATATGCTACCTCTTATTTTTAGCCAAAAAGGCTTCTGGAGTGTTGTCCTTCTTCCGAGGGACAGCAGGGAAAAGCCCTGACCTCTCTTCCCAGAAGAGAGAGACCTTACGTGGAGCAGATAGTGCTTACTACCAGGTTGGGCAGACGGGCAAGGAGGGGACGGAGAATCAAGGCAATGAGCCTCAAGGTGTGTTAAAGGAAACCAAATGTGCTCACTCTAGGCTTTATGTTAGCTGCTTAATTCTCCTTATAGTTGCAAGTACATAATTCTTACTGCCAAAACCAGGGCCTTCCCTCTCTTTTCACACTTCACTGTGGTAGAATAGAAAAAGCATGGGGCATGGAGAGTCCATTTGTTTCAGATTTCATTAGGATCACTTACTTTGTTAGTTAACTTACCTGTAAAGTGGTAAAAATAATGTCTTCAAAAATTACAGAGGGTTTGGTTGGGTTTTACTGGGGTTGACATGTAAGTTAAATGTTTTCATTCTACTACCTCCTCAGATGTCTCCTTTCTTTTCCAGTCCCTGGAAGGTTGAGGCTATTGTGTCCATACTCACTTTGATATTTTCTTTGGAGTATAGATAGGATTTCACCAGGATTTGGCAAACTATGCTGACCTGTTTTTGTAAATAAAGTTTTATTGGCACACAGGCATGCCCATTCATTTACTTATGGTCTGATTGCTTTTGTGTTACATTGGCAAGTTGAGTAGTTGCAACAGAGTAAAATATTTACCATCTGGCTTTTTATAGAAATAGTTTGGTGACCCTTGGGTTAGATCATGAATTAGTAGTTTAAAAAATACTCATCGTATAGTGAATTTTCATTAGCAAATAAGATATCTACTTTGTATTCTGTAGACTGCTGTTGGGTTGTGGGTGCTTATAATTTGATCCTGGGAAGGCACTGGTACTTTGAAAAAAAGTTTTTGAAATGTGAAACTTAGGGGATGACTTGTTCTTCTACATATTAAAATGTATTCCAAATCTACAACAATTAAACAGAGTGGGTCTGACGTAAGAATTGCCAGAGGTCAGTTAAAGACAGAAAATAGCTCTGAAGTAGATCCCAGTGTATTTTACATACTGCATGCATGGCTTAGCACAATAAAAGAAGTATCACGTACTATTGGGGAAGCATTATTCCATACAGGGGGAAACTGGTTATAAACTCTGATAAAGAATCCATAGAATTTCTTGATGTTAAGAGCTGAGTTAGCGTATTCCTATCACGGGAATCACTTAAACATAAGAAAAATTCTTCAACTCAATTTTTCCAATTTTTTTTTAATCTAAAAATTGGACTTTTGACAGATGTATTTTTATTGTAATAGTTTACACACTATAAGTGTGTATCTAATGATAGTTTGATTGTGGCTTGACCAGGATATCTTTATTATTGATTTGTTAATTTTTCTTGTTATATCAGGAAAAAAAGAAAAAAAGTGAACTGATAACTATTTAAACTTTGCCTTTGCTAATGATATTAAACCTTTTAGATGAGGCAGATGGAGGAGATACACAAAAGAAACAACTCACAAATCCTCATGTGGAGCTTCGTAAGTATGAAATAATGTATTGTCCGTTTGGGGACAGAGACTATAACTGAGCAGGTTCTAATATTACTTGAGGCTTCTAGCTTCGTACTAGGTAACCTTTCTATATTCTATTTCACATTTGCGTGCTGGTGTGAGATTTATTTATAATTTAGTTTATAAATTATAAATGGCTTAATTTGGAAATTTATTTAACTTATGAATTTAACTTAAAATTATAATTTAATATATAAATTCATAAATTATGATTTGATTTAATTTCTAATTTAAAAATATCAATCATGTAATCTGAAGCCACAGAGCATCTAGAATTGTGTGTATGTGATGATAAATAAAAATGATCATCCAGAGTGATATCACGGACAGTAAATTATAAGACATTTATTTAAGAATTATGTTATAATGATTAAAATATAATGACCAGTGTAAAATTAGAACTGGGTCTTATTTTTATTTGAAATTCCTGAAAATATGTAAGGGTGATCATAAGATGCTCTGATCATTCCTCAAGATCATTTTAACAGAACTTTGGCCTTTAAACAGGAAATGTGGACTTTTAACATGAAAAATGCTATTGCAGAGAAAGCTAATGGTTTTATGTCTTTAGAGGGGGAGGAAAAGATATTACTGATTCATAAATAAAAGATATTTTATTTATTTTTTACTTATGTTTTTAGAATTTTCCGATGCTAATGCCAAATTTTACTGTCGCCTCTACTACGCGGGAGAGTTTCATAAGATGCGTGAAGTGATTCTAGGCAGCAGTGAAGACGATTTCATTCGTTCCCTTTCCCACTCATCACCATGGCAGGCCCGAGGAGGCAAATCAGGAGCTGCTTTCTATGCGACAGAAGGTAAGCCTTTTGAATCATTTACTAATTATGTAGTATCCATTTTTCCCCTCAAGTAGTTTATAAATCATTTGAATTGAGATAGTATGACATTATAGATTGTCAGAGTTGTTTTCCTTTTTATGCTTGAGAGGATGTAGTAAAATAATTAAAAGAATATACACATACAATGTGTGTAATGAGATAAGGCATTGCTCAAGTCTTTACTACGTTTAGTCCTGAGTTCTCAAATGTAAATAATAAGAGAACTTATGGAAAACTCATAAGGGTACCTCACAGCTGAAGAGAGTAGATAAGAATAAAAACATGTAACCTGAAAACAGGAAGGCCCAGTTCTTAACCTTCAAAGGTTTACAGAAGATTATGACCATCTGTACTTCACAGTCTGTTCCACGTAACCACTGAAATGGAAATTATTTGAAAAAATGCAGCAGGATGGATGTTGTTTGATAAGAACTTTTATAATTCTCTGACTTATTGGGTTGCTAACAGAGGAGTTTATAAAATTTTATTTAGTAGTTTTAAAACTTAGATTAACATCTAGCTATGAATTACTATCAAGAATAGAGAGTTCTTAACTGTACTATCAAGAATAGAGAGTTCTTAACTGTAAACCCTCAGGATCCCTTCCCACCCTTCAGTGATTTCAGAATTGTGTTCTGATCAAAATTTTCTGTGTGACAGCAGAAAATATCTCTTAAAAGCTTAAAACAACAAAGTATTTGGGATATTTGGAGCGATTTATTGTAGATTATCTCAGAATATACTGTGATTGCGTTAACACATGAAACTTCTGCCTTTTAGATGATAGATTCATTTTGAAGCAAATGCCTCGTCTGGAAGTCCAGTCTTTCCTCGACTTTGCACCACACTACTTCAATTATATCACAAATGCTGTTCAACAAAAGGTAGAAATCCCAACTTTGTAATCAGAGTTTACTGGGCCTTTGGTACATCCTGAGGGTGAGGGCTAATGGCACAGTTTTCCCCATGGTAAGATGAAAACAGGATGTGCATGACTGGATCTCTGCTATGTATTGAGATGTGATAGCATCCAGGGATTAAAAAAAAATTTTTTTTCATACCCTTGCCAGAGAGGTACCAAGTGATCTCGAGCAAGTTGCTTTTAGTTAGTATATAAAAGCCAAATAAAAACATTAAGACGGGTTGAAATCTGCACATTTAGGAACTTGTAAGTTAACTGAGACAGAAATTTGAAATGTGTGCTGAGAAATGAGGGGATGGGTCCCTTAGTTGAGAGAGAGAATGCTGGCAGCCCAGGTTTGCCCACTTGTGATTGTGTAATAACCCCCTGTAAGAGTATGGAGGAGCCACTTAATTTTTTTTAGTTATGGTTTATTGGATATTATTGTTGAGCTTTTATGTCATAAAAAAATTTGTGAATTTGAGAAATTGTGAAGGATTATCCCTTGGGAGAGTGTTAAGAAGCTAATGTTTTTTACTGGCATTGCTGCTGTGCTTGCTCCTGTGATGGGTGAGGGGATTATGTCTGACTAACTCTATCAGTAGATATTGATATTGCATGGATATTACATGGATCATATAGATATCAGTATTCAATTACAAATAATCCTTTTTAATAAGACTTTACTTTGATCTTTTCTTGATTAGAGGCCCACTGCATTGGCCAAAATTCTTGGAGTTTACAGAATTGGTTATAAGAACTCTCAGAATAACACTGAGAAGAAGTTAGACCTCCTTGTCATGGAAAATCTTTTCTATGGGAGAAAGATGGCACAGGTAAGGATATTGGACTGTTAAAGCATAGAGTTAATGGGACAGTTTGTACTTCTAATTCCTACATATGATAAATCAGCAACATTGTATTCAATAGTAAATATTTAACTTTGGTTGCTAGGCCAAATTTAACATTTTGGGCCTTCAAGGAGAGAATAAAGAGGAATATTGTAGACTGGTCCTAAAATTTAATAAGTCCAATATCCTAGAATCACAGAATTGTAGAGTAAGAATGCAGATCTAATTCCACAGTCTCAGTTTTAAAGATGATAAAACTCTGGCCCAGTGAAGGTAAGCACTTCATCAGAGTCATACAACTGTTCCTAGAACTCAGATTGGTCTAGATTCTTCAAAATGTTGATCTTTGAACCGTTTCCAGTATATGATAAGGAGCTTGGGCTAGAATGTAATTCAGTGTACTACTACATTTATTGAGAAGGTCTTGCTATGAGAAGACTGTCAGGAGAACTAAAGTGTGCTTACTGATGTGGTTGGTTTACATTCTGGCACTAGCTCCTTAGGTTATCGTGAGCCAGGAATAAGCTGACCATGCTGGTCTGTATGGTACATTTCAGGTTCCCTGACCTTTGAGTCCATTGCTTTTCCTACTGTCTACATTTCCCTAGAGATGGGGACTGTTGGCTCTGCTTTGGCATAAAGTAATTGCACTGAATTTTGGTATCAAAGCTTTTAAGTTTCCTAAGATTATTTGCAGCTATTTTTTAAACTGTTTAATGATCCAACTATATTTTTGGAGTTACCTGTTAGTGTATTTTAATTTTGATTAAATTGGCCAGTGTATTTTTGAAATGTTTCAGTAATCGAGTACCTAGATATTAATGTCAAATGACACAGTTACACTACCAGGTATTTTAGCATGTATTTAATGACAAGAGCCCTGGTGGCACAGTGGTTAAGAGCTCAGCTACTAAACAAAAGGTCGGCGGTTTGAATCCACCTTGGAAACCCTATGGGGCAGTTGTACTCTGTCCTGTAGGGTCACTGTGAGTCAGAATTGACTCAATGGCAATGGGCTTTTTATGTAATGACAGTTATAAAAATTATAATTAAATTATAAAACGGAATTAAAAAGTCAGTGCAATGATAGTAACCATAAGAAATCTATTTTTTTAAATTGTACATAATACTCATGCATAGCAACTCACACATAAATTATAAAAAATTTTCTTTCTACTAGGTTTTTGATTTGAAGGGCTCTCTTAGGAATCGAAATGTGAAAACCGATACTGGGAAAGAGAGTTGTGATGTAGTTCTGCTGGATGAAAATCTCTTAAAGATGGTTCGAGACAACCCACTGTATATCCGTTCTCATTCCAAAGCTGTGCTGAGAGCTTCTATCCATAGCGACTCTCATTTCCTTTCTAGTCACCTCATTATAGATTATTCTTTACTGGTTGGTCGAGATGATACCAGCAATGAGCTGGTAGTTGGAATTATAGGTAAGTCAATAAGCATACCTTCTTTATTCATGATTGAAGCGAGAATAAGATTTTGAAGATTATACTGAATCTGGTCTAATAATAGCTTATTGAATTTCTCCACTTTCATTTGATATTTCAAGATAGTTTGTAAATTCTAGTTCCTGTATTCAGTTTCTTCTTTTATATTTTATTATCTTCACCAAAAAGACACTTATAAATGAGGCCCTGTAGGGTGCTATGAAGGTTAAACAAATTAATATGGATTAAAAATAATAACTTTTAGAACAGTACCTGGCACATTGTCAGCACTGAATAAAAGTTAACAATTTTAGTAGTAGTAGTGAAGGTAATTATTATCGTCATTTACTTATCAACATTTATCTCCCCCTAACAGATTATATTCGAACATTTACATGGGACAAAAAGCTTGAAATGGTTGTAAAATCAACAGGAATTTTAGGAGGACAAGGTGAGCAGAATGTTCATTTTGTTTCTCTTTAAACTGTTCTTAGGTCATTTTTTTTATCAATGGATGCTTTTTTAATTCTAAAAAATAAGTGGTTATCTCTATTTCATTGTCATCTTCAAAATGACCAAAAAATAAGAGGAATTATGTAGGTGAGGAAGTACTCGGTTTAAATTTTTGTTAAAATGACAGTGGTTCTGAAAAGACAAAGTTTAAAAAAAAAAATGCAAGAAGAAGATCAGAGGTTCTGAATAATGAGTTTGTCTTTAACGGTTGAAGAATAAGTCTTCTGAGTTCTCTAAGCACTGCTAGCTCCTCTAAGCAAAAGCCAGTCTTTTAATGGAAACTACTCCCAGAAAGAACACTGTTCCATGTTGTGTAGCACAGTGGACACCCTACTTGCTCACTTAGCCTGCTCACGTATATGTGTCTTTATGGCAGTTTATATGAAGGAACACAGTCGGTTGAAGTCAGTTGCCCAATCAATTATATAACAGCTTTCTTTTCCCTTTTCTCTTTCATAATCTTAGGTAAAATGCCAACTGTTGTCTCTCCAGAATTGTACAGGACTAGATTTTGTGAAGCAATGGACAAGTATTTCCTGATGGTACCAGACCACTGGACAGGCTTGGGTCTGAACTGTTGAAGTGTGAAGCACATATTTTGAAATGGACTGTAAAGGAGAAGGGCCTAGAACAAAGGACCAAAAATAAGCTACATGTTTTATTTCTTCATCAGATTCACCACTGTATGTGAAGGCCTCTCAGTTCTGTGGCTGTTGTAGGCCATCCATAACTGAAGGGCAAAAGCTGCATGGATTTGCACTCTGGGTTGTGGTACCTGTGAAAGCTATTTGTAGGCTGGGAAGTTGCATGAACTTTTTCTCACTTAAGCTAAAGTATAGGGACACATTTCAAAGAGCTAAAGGACATAGTTGAAGGTATGTTAGAGATGAGGCGATAGGGTGAAAATGGATAGTCATGTTTGCTAACTTAAGGTGTTAAGGAAACAGTGTCTTATAGATACGACTGTCCTGGCATCACATTGGACACCTTCTTTATTTTGAAAGTGTTTATAGAGTTGGTGAGTTTGTTTTGTGTTTCTTATGTAACAATTTAATGTTACTCATCAAAATTTCTGAAGCCTTTAAAAAAATTCCTAATTATTCCATTTATGGCCAGTTAAGCAGGTTGGCATGACCGTTTTTTTTTTTTTTTTTTTTTGAGCAGTTTGACTTAAACTAGAATCCTGTCATGTTCAGTATCTCCTCAGCTTGATTCGTTTTGAGTATGTTTGATGTTTTTAAAGGTCTTTCTTTACTCCTCTGTGGGTGACAGGAGACTACAGCCATTAACTTTAAGCCTTTTTTGGAGCTATTTTTTAAAGCTTGTTTACAACTTTGAAACGGTGGTCACTAAATCCCCAAAGGGAGAATTATTAATGAAGGCTCTTTTTTTTTTAATCTAAAAAATTAGACCTGATCCCAAGGAAGTATGGTGAGAAGGAAGCACTTGCTTGTTTTTTATAGAGGGTAAAGTGTGTTTTTATTGAAAGCCAGCAATTTAAGTGGCATCCAGAAAGTTTCCAGGGTAGACATCCCTGTTTTCTAGCTTTACTACACATTGACCAGCTCTGGCTACTGAGAAACGTTAAGAGACAGTTATTCTTCTATGGGACTTCCTGTTTAATGGTCAGAGGTTTTGGTTTTAAAAGTGATAAGAGGTACTAAATTATCTTTGAGGAAATATTGTAACACAGAATATTTCCTCTTGGCTTCTTTCTGCAACAAGGATAATTTGGGGATTTTTAAAGTTTTAAGCTTTCTTCTCTTGGCTTTCCTATATTAGCATATTTCTTCACTATTTAATCTTGCAATTTTCATATAAGGAAAAAATATGGATATATTTCAATTACATAGACTATAGGTACATGAAAGAGGAACCTTTTGGAAAGTTTGCTTTAGAGAATGAAAGCATTAGTTTCGTATTTGGTGCTTATTAGAAACGTGGTTTGTTCTGAACTCGAGCAAGTTGGGGATTTATGACTGATGATAAACGCTTTTTTTTTTTAACATGTATGTGCCTTGTGAAGATGTACAAAACACTGATGGTTTTAGTTTTGATATCAAAGACTAGTAAAGGAGTTGCACAAAGGTGAAAGATACGTGGACCATTATTACTTCTTATGTGTCCAGGAACGATGTGTTTTCAATGTACACACTGTCTCTTTCCTTACTTTGTGTCAGGTTATTTGGCGTTATTTATCCTGTCCATTTCCTGCACCACTACTCATGAGTGCTCCAAGTAGAAGGTGTCTTCCCTTACCCGTAATCAGGTTGGTTGTTTGTTTTAGTCTAAATACCATGTGCGTTGCCAGACTGCTCTATGGGAATAGCTCCTGACAGTGTATGTGTTAATGTTGATTTTGTTTACCTTGCTCATGATTGAAAAATTGTTTATTAAAGCACTGCTGCCTCTTAGGTAATTCTGTGGTTAAAAAAAATTCCAGTGTGCTAAGTTCTGAAGCAATAGTTGCTGCCTTGCAAGGATGATCTGCCTTTTTAAAGCTAATGTCTGGGCTGTATTAATGAAGGGCAATATAAAATTTAACTCTTTGTTTTGAATGGTAGAACCATATCCCCAAACCCCTCGTGGTCTTTTATAGGCCACCATCGTATATATAATCTGTTTCAAATATTGTGCTACTTGTGTTAAGAATTAAATGGCTGAGCGTTTCCCTTCTTGAATTCCCTTTCAAGGCCTAGAAAATACTAATGTTGAAAAGTCAGGGATGAGGAAGAAATCTTAATACCTTCTTCCTTAGAGTAAATATGAGCCCTGAGAATAATTGGCAATAGCAGAAGAAAACTGTGTGAACATGTTGCTTTGTACAAAAATATTATTCATAAATGAAGCTTTCGATGCCATCCAAAATTCATTAAAAAATATGGGTTTACTTTTTTCCTATCCAAGCCTGAGAAAAACAAGGTGAATACGCAAGCTGCTGCAAACCCTTTTGTAGTGTATGGAACACTTCAAATTTATACTCAAAATTTCCTGCAAAATGTTCTTATAATTTTTCCTTGATCCAGCAGTGAGTCGTTTTCTAGCGTTGTCTTTCGTTGGGTGTTGTAAACAGTAGGGTTGTACTCATTTTTGTGGTATCAGGTTTTCTCCTTGACATTTTACCATTAGTAGTGGGCTTGTATAAAACTGCCAAGGAAGGTAATCCATATGTAGAAAGTTGACTTAGCAGAGTGAAAACTATTGTGGGCCTGATGGTGAAACAGGTCAGGCCATTTATTATTTCTCAAGTGTTAACATACTGACTTACGCAGTATTCAAATGGTCTAGTGCAATGCCTTTTTTTGTTTGTTTTTGTAACACGGGTGCAGTGTATTATAGAAAAATAAAAATTCCAATCATGAGCAGTTTTTGAGAATGCTGCTTTATCGGTTTTGTAAAAAATGTACATTGCGTTTTTTGACGTTTAATTTTAACTAAATGACGCTGTAAATCATAATTGCCTCTTTTGAGAAATTCTATTAACAATATTAAAAGTACTTAATGTATCATATTGTATATATTTCTCTACATTGGTTCCAGCTGTGTTTTATATGATTGGATCTTATTTAAAAGATAACTGACTTGACCCCTTTTGGAGACTCGTACTGTAAATAAAGGCACTTACAATAAACTGAGAATGTACTTACTCCACTTAGCCTTGACTCTGTTCGAGGAAATTAACAACCAAGAGAATCTGGTGCGTCAGCCTACCCCCTGGTTTAGAAGCGGTGCCCAGTCTTCCTATTTTGTCTCTTCCCCGACTAAATTAACACCCGGAAATGGGTCTTAAAGCAGTCTTTCGTTCCGCCAGTAACGGCTGTGGGCGTCCGGCCTTCCCGTCCTTCCGTGTTTCCGCTTTCTTGATAGGGCCGCGACAAAGTTCTGCCCTTCCCCTGCCGGGATTGGCTGCCTCCGCCTCAGGGCCGGAGTTCTCTCCGCTACAAGTTCTCCCGCGCGGGGCGAGGCGTCTTTTCTTGTGCTACCTGAGGGTGCCGTCCCTGTGTCACCTGCCGCCGTGGGCTCGCGACCGTGAGGTCCACCTCGCGGCGCCTGGACTCATGAGGGCGAAGGTGAGGCGGCCGGGCGGGGGTCGGACGCGGATGCGGGTGCGGCCGCGGCCGGAGGGGCGGCTGGCGGCACGGGCGCGGGCGGCGGAGGCCCGGGCTCAGCGCTCCCTGCTTTTCTCTTGCAGTGGCGGAAGAAGCGGATGCGGAGGTACGTGGCGCTGGGAGCTCTGTACCCACTCACGTCGAAGTCGCTGTGTCGGAGATTGATTAATTCCTGACAAAATGCCTACGTTAATGGTTAAGGAAGCTACGCTTTTTTTTTTTTTTTAAACTTGAAAGACGCCCTGAAGAATGTTCTCTTAAGGTAGCTCTTAAGAGTTTTGTGATAGGCCTCACAAAAACTTTGTGAAAACTTTTTTTTTTTGGTCAGTGGAATGCTAAGAAAAGTGTTTAGAAAAGCTTACCTGCAAAGAACGGCTGTAGACTTTTAAACTGCTGGCTCACGGAACAAAACAGACTTAAGGTGTTCTAAGAGGCTTAAAAAACCCAGAGGGTGACCAAGGTTACCAAGCTTAGAGTTGGCCTGTTTGTGGTGGAAAAACCGCGGTGTTTGGATGACTTTTAGATCTGCAAAGGTTGCAGAAGCCAAGCATAACATTGTGTTAGGTATGCAGCACTTGAAGGAAATGTCCAGGATTTCATTTATTTGGGAGACTTGAACTGGTTTGGGTGACTTTGTGGGAAGTTACCTCCGGTTGCAGAGTTTGGGTTTTTTCCTCCTCGTTGTGGGATGTGATATGACTCATTCGCAATGGAGAGAGGGCACGATGTCAGTTACGCTTCCACACTCGTCCTGCCTGTTTCTTTTTTGATTCACCGCTAACGTGGCAGGACACGGAATTTAACTTGGGTCCACGGTGCGGAGGGGGGCTGTGAACCTCCTGAAACTGCACGCATAATAATGTGCATTTTTCTGTGGAGCAGGCAGAAGGCTTTCAGGAGGCTTGCAAAGTTAGCCTGTCCCAATTGACCTTAAAATCTCACAGCTTTATTTTTAGTAGTGTTGTAACTTTGTCTTCCACCAAATTCAGCTTTTCTACTAGCTCACTTTAGTAGTAGTAGGCTAGATAGATAGGTAACTTTGCTTTTCTGTAGCTGCCGAGCCCCTAGCTTTGACCTTCGGGCATTTTCATGCTTCCAGGGAGGCAGCAGGGTATATAGAGTTAGGGCGTTAAGACCGATAATAAATTCTGGCTGTGGCTATTTATTAACACATTTACTGGGGGAAGTTGGTTAACTGCTCTGTTGATTTCCTGAATCTGTGAAATGGGACTGATAATACGTATCTTGCAGTTTGTTGTGATTAAGTAAGACAGTAGAAGTAAGGTGGTTAGAAAGGTCATTGGGGCACAACATGCAATTTCTTTACTCTTTAGGATCTGAGCCCCTAACAGTAATAAGCTTTTGAGCATGAAACCACATACGTACATATGTATTTTTAAGTGACATACATGTTCCTTTTGTACTCATCGTTTATAGGACAAGATAAATTTAAGGTGCTACAGGGTTCTATGAGTTGGAATCCACCTGACAGCAACAGTTTTTTTTTTTTTTTTAATAGAGAACTTTAAATGCAGTGGTTAAGAGTAGGACATGGGAGCCAGGCTTCGTGCATTCAAGATGTAGTTTCTGCAGTTGCCTAGCACTGTGACCTTGGACATTGTGTGTCTAGGGATGATGGTACCCTGTGAGATTGCTGTGATGGTTTTATAAAAAACATAATCCGTTTGAAGCCTTGACAACATTCCCTGGAACATAGTGCTCAGATGTTTGCTGTAGTTACCAGAAATTTTATTTGCCCGACATTCTTTCATATCATATTCCAAAAATGTCTAGAACATAGAGGAAAATGAAATTTGGACCTCTGTGTACTCTTCCTCTCCCAAGTTTCTGTATCTTTTATTTGTTTTTCATAAAGAATAGAAATGAATACACACGTTCAATAATATTTGGGTAACTACTGTGTACCAAGTTCTATTCCAGGTGCTGAGTATACAGCAGTGAACTCATGTAACTGCCGTCCTAGTGACCAGAACCCAAACCTGTTGCCATTCCGACTCTTAGCGACCCTATAGGACAGAGCAGACTTGCTCCGTAGGGTTTCTAAGGAGCAGCTGGTGGATTTGAACTGTCAGCCATTTTGGTTAGCAGCCAACCTCTTAACCAGTGCGCCACCAGGGCTCCTGTAGTAGTGACAGCTTCTACAGTAAGCAGCGTGTTGTGTGTCAGGTACGTGCTACAGAGGAAAAGGAGTAGGGGAAAGAGGGAATTGCAAGACTTGGTGTTTTATACAAGCTGTTTTAAGGAAGGCTTCACTCTTCAGGTGACATTTAAGGAGTGACATTAAAAAAAAAAAAGTAGGGAACAAGTCATGCAGTTATGTGGGTAATGTTCTTTCCAGTCAAAGGCCCTGAGATGGAAGTCTCCTGGTTTGTTTGAAGAACAGCCAGGAAAACAGCTTGCTTCAGGTGTGGGGGTAGGTGGTTAAAAGGAGGTGAGAAAGGGCTAGTCAAGATTACATGGGACTTTGACCTTAACTCTTGAATGGAAAGCCTTCAGGTAGGTGTTTTTGAGTAGAGGTGTCACAAAGGTGACTTTGGGATGTTGTGAATAGATGGTGTGGAAGCTGGAAGACCAGTTAGGAGACTGTTGCAGTAATTGAAGCAAGTTATGTGGTTGAGTCACAGAGATGCCCAGTTGAAAAAAAAAAAAAAGGCAAGGTTAAATGGTTTGCCCAAGGTCACAGCTGGAATTCAAACCCAGGCATTCTAGTCCTTGAGCCTCTTCTCTACTGAGGATTGGGAGTTCTTAATAGTTAACATTTATTAAGTGTTTACTTTGTGGTAGGCACTATAGTAAGATTTTTCCATTGTATTAAGACATTTGATGGATTTAAGAGATTGTCATTTAAAAACTTGGGGAATAGTTTGTAGAAAAGGTACTTGGTCAAGACATGGGCTAGTGGGTACCTCTGGGCAAGTTTTTTTTTTTTTTTAATAATTAAATACACTTTAGGGCGTGTTGTCCAGAATTCTTTTGTAATCTAACTATGATGTGATAATATACTATAAATTTGATCAGCTCTTTTGAGTAGATGGTCAAAATGTTCAAACGTGGGTGTACTTCTAGAAATGTTAAATAATGTACTACCTGCTAAGCAAATCACTGGAAAGATACCTAATAAGGAACGGTTATGTAAACTAAATACATACCAACTGAAAGATCATTATTAAAACTCCAGGAAAATAGGTGCAACTTTTCAAGACTGTCCATTGTAAGTACATAAGCGTATGTGAAGGATTGTGTTAGTGACAAAATCCGGAACAATGTCCCTGTCCCCTAATTTATGCCAAAAAGAAAACTTTTGTTCTATAATAAGTATTCTGATGTCTTAGGCTAAAACGAAAGAGAAGAAAGATGAGACAGAGATCCAAGTAAAGTGTTTTGAAAACTGATAAAGCCATGGAGTGAGATAAATCACCAGCTGCTGCCCTAGAAATTGCTTCCGATGTCTTCACCTCTTGAAAGAAGATTTTTCTTTTTTGTAAATCTCTTTTCCTGATTTGTTATATAGAAAATAAAGATGTTATGGTAGTAAATTGTCATTTAATGCTTCCTTGGACGTAGCTGCCTTGAATTTGCCTGGCCCTGAATGTTTGTTGCATCTGTTGTTAGGTGCTGTCGAGTCAGTTCCGACTCATTGTGATCCTATGTACAACAGATCAAAATATTGCCTGGTCCTGTGCTATCCTCAAAATCATTGCTATATTTGAGCCCATTGCTGTAGCCACTGTGTCAGTCCATCTCTTTGAGGGTCTTCCTCTTTTTCACCGACTGTCTACCAAGCATGATGTCCTTCTCCAGGGACTGGTCCCCCCTGATAACATGTCCACAGTATGTAATATGAAGCCTTGCCTCCAAGGAGCATTCTAACTACTACTTCCAAGACAGATTTTTTTCTGGCAGGCAATGGTATATTTAATATTGTTTACCATTACCATAATTCAAAGGCATCCGTTCTTCGATGTTTATTCATCATCTAGCTTTCACATGCATATGAGGTGGTTGAAAATACCATTGCTTGGGTCAGGCACACCTTAGTCCTCAAGGTGACATCTTTTTAACACTTTAAAGAGGTCTTTTGCAGATTAGCCCAGTGCAATACATCATTTGATTTCTTGACTGCTGCTTCCATTGTTGAATTTCTTAATGTCCAAATAGCAAAATCATTGTGATGGGGGGAGGAAATTTTAGCTTGATAAATTCCCAACTGCACATAAAAACTGCTAGAGCAAGAGATAGGCACTTTAAGCTCAGGATATATTCAGGAGATGGTCTACATTTAGCCTGTTTACATGAATTTTCCAAAGAGACCCCTATAGACACCTCCCCATACCTACCCCACTTTAGGGAGTTCTAGGTTCTTAAGTTCCTCTAGTCATGCTGAGGCACGCTCAGGATTTGAGAGCACTTTGCCACATGTCATCAGTAGATATGTCTTCGGTAAATAAGTGAGGAATTGGGCATCATGCTGGCTAAGCACAAATCAACCCTGGCCCTAGGTAACTTATGTCTTAGGCATCTAGGGAGGAACACGAGCAATTGTATATTTGGAAATCTAAGCACTTACCGAGTCATTGAACCCACTCAAGAAGGCATCCTGAGTAAGAGAAACTGAGAGATAGTTGGGGGAGGGAAGGTATTTGCATGAGGATTGCTGGAGTTAAGTAAATAGACCAAAATGAGGTTGCAGTGCTGAGCAGTGGCCAGTAGAGGGCCTTGAAGTACGTGATCCTCAGATTTCAAAATTCAATTTTAAGAGCAGTAGGAAACCCTGGAAACCCTAATGGTATAGTGGTTAAGAGCTACAGCCGCTAATCAGAAGGTGGGCAGTTGGAATATAACAGCTGCTCCTTGGAAACCACATGGGGCAGTTCTCTCCTGTAGGATCGCTGTGAGTTGGAATTGACTCTGGCAACAGGCTTAGTTTTGGGTTTAGGATTGTTTTCAGGTAAGTTTTAGAAATTGCCTTGTGCTACTCAGACCTGTTTGTTTTAAAGCATTAAAAGCTTGTGTTCTTATATAAACCTCAAATGCTTGACAAATTTGCCTTCCATATACTGCTGAAATAGGAGATTAAAGCCTGTTTGTAAAAATAAATTACTGTTGATAGGAATAGCTGCACCCCAAATTGACTGTTTTTAATGTGATTAAGTATAAGGGTGTCTTCTGCCCTTATTTTTAGTATCCTATTAAAATATTTTCCTCCTCCAATTTAAAGAACCAACATGTCTTAAATTTAGAAGACAGGCAAATGGAAAGAGGCAGATAAACAGTCGTTTCAGATGGCTCTTTCTTTCCCTGGCCTTGGGAAGTTTCCTCACTTGGATGTACTGATGAGCACTCTGCTGGATACTCAGGACCCTCTGCAGATGGCTGGGTCTTGCCCTATGAATTGCGTTCGTCTCCATGAACTTCCTCCTGTTAGGAAGCCTGCCAGGTTCCCCATCAGTTCTGCCTAGTTCCCCCTTGTGTCTCAGTCTGGAAACTTCTCAGGCAGTAATTTGGGACGAACGTAGATAGGATTCACCACAACTGTTTCCTGTCTTTCAGTGATAATTGTCCTTTTTCTGGGTGGTGTCCAGTGTCTTGAAAACTTGCTTCATATATTGTCTTTTTTCTTTTTGGGTGTGTTAGGTGGGAGTTACATCTTGGCCCTGTTACTCCATCTTGGCCAAAAGTAGAAACCCAAGTCAGGTGGGATTTTGTAAAGATTATATCTAAATACTGTGCTAAATATTTAATACAATGTTTTCTCTATCAAATTTAAAGTTTTTTCTTTATTTCTGTTTTAAAAATGATTTTAAAAAGTCCATCCTCTTCTAATTGAAGTCCTATTACATGCAACAAATCAGATAATACTATAACTAGGGAGAGAGCATTTTAACTAGTTTAATATGCAAAATATGTTTTGAGGTTACTATCAGATAGTTGTGACTGTATACACAGGTATACATTATCATATTCTGAACAGAGCATGTTCTTGGGAGCAAAGACCCCTAAGTCAGGCTCCTGAAGTTGCCACCTTTGCCTGTTAGTTTCTTGTCTTGAAAGTGTGTCTGTATAGGAATACTAAATCACTCTAGTTAATTGAGTGCAGAACTGGTAGGTGCTTCTGGATTCCTTCACAGAGAGTCTGATGGGCATTTCTGCTTCTAATAATGCCACTTTATCTTGGAGAAACCCATCTTGTAGCTCCAGCTCCATACAATCTGACAGTTGTTATCCTCTCCAGTAATAGCAATTAAAGCACCAAATTACAAACCATGAAAGATCTATTGGGAGAATCTAGCTCATGGTGCCAAAAGAAAGACACAACCTATTGTTCTGTAAGTGATTTCTCAAGTAACATCTGTTCTGACTGGTCACATCACTAAAAGGGATGCTATTGAATTTCTCCCATGCTCATCTCAAAGCCTGTAGGTGGAAATTATATAAAGTGTTACTCCGATTTCGGAGAATTAGCTATGAACCAGTGGTCTCTGCTCTTTTACTTTGTCCACTGGAAGTTAAATGCAATTATAGATGATGCTGAATAAGCTGGATGAGACATCTCTGAAAAATCCAAGCTCTTCAGTTTATGTTGGTGAAAAAAGGTATTGGCGGTGAAGAAGTCGTTGGTCTTGCGAAATTCTATCATTCGATCTTTGGCATTCTATTACCAAGGCCATAGGTTCCAACTGCCTATCCTCCTTCTTTGTTTCCAACTTTCACATTCCAATCACCAGTAATTATCACTGCATCCTGATGGCATGTTCAATAAAAGTCTTCAGTTTCTTCGTCTTTGGCCTTAGTGTTTGGTGCGTAAACTTGAATAATAGTCATGTTAACTGGTCTTCCTTGTAGGCGTATGGATATTATCCTATCACTGACAGCGTTGTACTTTAGGATAGGTCTTGAAATGTTCTTTTTGATGATAAATACAACACCATTCCTCTTCAAGTTGTCCATTCCCAGCGTGGTAGACTATACGATTGTCCAATTCAAAATGACCAATACCAATCCATTTCAGCTCACTAATACCTGGAATATTAATGTTTATGCATTCCATTTCATTTTTCACGATTTCCAATTTTCCTAGATTCATCCTTCGTACATTCCAGGTTCCGATTATTAATGGATGTTTGCAGCTGTTTCTTCTCATTTTGAGTCATGCCGCACGATCAAATGAAGATCCTGAAATCTTTACTCCATCCACGTCGTTAAGGTCGACTCTAAGGAGGCAGCTCTTCCCGTTGTCTTTTGCGGGCCTTCCAACCTGGGGGGCTCATCTTCCAGCACTGTATGAGATAGTGTTCCGCTGCTATTCATAAGGTTTTCACTGGCTAATGCTTTTCAGAAGTAGACTGTCGGGTCCTTCTTCCTAGTCTGTCTTAGTCTGGAAGCTCAGCTGAAACCTGTCCTTCATGGGTGACCCTGCTGGTATCTGAATACCTGTGGCATAGCTTCCAGCATCACACCAACATGCAAGGCCCCACAGTACGACAAACTGACAGACACGTGGGGGCTCATTGCCTTAAGGGTAGGTTAATCCAGACCTGGAAACTGCTGTCTGGCACATTCTGTCTGCCACAGGAATGATACTTTTTTTTTTTTTTTTATTAACTTTTATTAAGCTTCAAGTGAACGTTTACAAATCCAATCAGTCTGTCACATATAAGTTTACATACATCTTACTCCGTACTCCCACTTGCTCTCCCCCTAATGAGAAATGATACTTTTTCTGCTACTTATCATCATCATGGTGTGTACTATTCACAATACTGTCTCAGAAATACTTTCTTCTCCATACTGGTGATGAAATCACCTTATAAAAACCACCTAGTGAATACAGTGTCCCTGGAATGACTCAACTCATGGCTTTTTTATTTATGTCACTTTGGTCCTCAATTCTTTTTTGATTTTGAAACATTTTCCTTAATTGCTGTGTGTGTGTGAATGCATGTGTACACAAATTTACAGAGAAAAGCACTTTCTCGTTTGTTTTGCTTCCAACCAAGTTTAATTAACCAGAAGAAACCTAAACTGTGTATAACGGAAGCTATTTTTGATCGAGTGTATTAAGTTATGTAGCAGTATGAGTAAACTGATTTTGAAACTTTCATGCGTAAATGATCTTACAGGTGAGATTTACAAGTTTTAATTTTGGTAGTTTGCTACAACATTCACTGATTTCAAAAATTATGAATTAAGAATTGACTGTCCCTACTACAGTTCCACTACCCATCTGACTCTTCGTCATACTGTGGTGGCTTGCTTGTTGCTGTGATGCTGAAAGATATGCTGCTAGTACTTCAAATACCACCAGAGCCACTCGTGGTAGCTAGGTTTCAGCAGAGCTTTCAGATGAAGACAGACTAAGGAGAAAGGCCCGGTGACTTACTCCGGAAAATTCGCCAGTGAAGGCCTATGAATCAAAACAAAATACCTGACTTGCTTTGAGCACATCATTAGGAGAAATCAATGGCTAGAGGAGGACATGTTTGGTGAAGTAGAGGGCCAGCAAGGGGGAACGAGACCCTGAGGTGGACTGGCACAGCAGCCATAACATGGACTTGAACATACCAGCAGTCATGAAGATGACTCAGGACTGGGCAGTATTTCATTTTGTTGTACATAAGGTCATCAAGAAGCTGACATAACAGCAGCTATGTTTACGTACTGTTGTTCCAGAAAAATATATATGTATTTGTGAGTAAAGAAACTATTGTTTTCAGAGTAACAATAAAACATTATTTTTTAGGATACGATAAATTATTCTAAGTCCAATCAAATGTTGGTTTTATAATTGACATGAATTTTCATGCTTCCGTAGGTTAGTAATATAGTACAGATAGTCTCTTGACATTTATACAGTATTCTGAATCCATCGTGTGAATGGGTGAATTTATTTTTCAATCCATCTTATTATCAGTCTCATCGTGAAGGTGGATAAGTTCCTTTCAAGTTTAACTTCTCTTTCCTCTTTTGGTCTTGATCCTTTTCTCTGTCTCCTGTTGCATCTTTCTTCAGAATGTAGCCCCTATATATTTTTTTCTATACCTTTAACTTCTGTGTTAGTCTTTCCTTTCAACATGTTGAATTTCCAGCATTCTAAAGTAAACAGCAAGGAAACCCCAAGACTATGACCCTTAGACACCATTCTAACTTGGAACTGAAGCCATTCCTGGAGATCACACTGAAGTCAAATGATAGGCCTATAAATGAACAATAATACATATGAGGAAAGTGCTACTTGGGACAGTCATCTACATGAGACCAAAAGGACAATAAATCTTGAAAGCAAAAATGAGAAGGTAGGAAGGGGCAGGAAAACCAGACGCATGGAAATGGGGAGAGTACTGACACACTGAGGGAGTTGCAATCAATGTCATGGAACAATTTGTGTATAAACTATTGAAGGAGTAACTAACTTGTGCTATAAACCTTCCCCTAAAGCACAATTAAAAAAAAAAACAAAAAACAAAAACCCCAGGGAAGCTAGATCAATGGAAACAGAACAAACAGAATGGAAATAATGAGAATGCTGACACATTGTGAAAATTGTAACCAAAGGCATGGAACAATATGTAAAAAAAAAATTGTTAGATGGAAACCTAATTTGTTCTGTAAACTTTCACCTAAAACACAATAAAATATTAAAAAAAATGATGGTCACAGTCATCTTCCTTAACCTCCCTAATGCGGTAATCCTCTTTTTCTTTACCTCCCATTACAAAACTTTGAGAAAGCTAATGCCATATTTGGTGCCACCTCATACTAACCTCCCCTCACCCATTGCAATCTGTCTTCTCGCCGGACTAACTGGACTAATTGGTCTTGTGAAGATCATATTAGCCAATGTGAAATCTGATGGCCTAAGTGCAAGTTGATTACTGTTGAGAATTGAAAAGACTTATTTTTAAACCCGCTAAATTCAGGCAATAGCTTCGTTCAGTTATTAAACGTGTTGAACATGTACTGTAGACTAGATATTGGTACTATCTACATGGAAGGCACTCCTCACCTTAAGGAGCTTGCAATTTCCTGGTAGCAATAAATATAAAATTGTCATACAGTGTGAGGTAAAGGGAAACCCTGGTGGCATAGTGGTTAAGTGCTATGGCTGCTAACCAAAGGGTTGGCAGTTCATATCCACCAGGTGCTCCTTGGAAACCCTATGGGGCAGTTTTACTCTGTCCTATAGGGTCGCTATGAGTCAGAATCGACTCGACAGCATTGGGTTTGTTTTTTTTTTTGCGTTGGTGAGGTAAAGACTGATAAGGATCTGTTTTGTTGATGGAGGTAAATAGTCCTTCACTGAGAATGTTTATTCAGTTAGCAAGATGACAGATTTACTGATTTGAAAAATGTTATCTTTAAGTGAATCATGTTGGTTAATAACATTCAGTTAAAGGAGACTGACCTACTTTACAAAGTCCAGCCAGACATTCCTGTTTTTGTCCAAACTTTTAATCCGGTCAACCCTTGCATTCCTATATCCTCCCAAGCTAGCTAACCACCCTTAGGATTTTACCAACAGATTTTGGTTTTACAGTGCTTAGTAGGGGAAGTGTTCCCCAGTCAGATGTAATACATATTTCCATAATATATTTAGGTAAATGAGACACAACCACTTCACATAAAGTCTGTTTAGCATAGCAGTTTTCACCCAAACTTCCACCTTGATCCCATCAACCCCTGCATGCCTATATCCTCCCAATCTAACTGTAGCCCCAGTTTGGGTTAAGACTTCAATAGGTTTTGGAACCACAGTGCATGGGGCTTCTGTGACGAGGAGTCCCAGAAACGTCTCTTCTGCATTCCCCTGACCATTGTACCTACACAGGTGCATATGGCCTTGGGTACCCAGCTTGGGGCTCAGGCCAAGAGACCCAGGCCCTCTCTTCTCATTAGCCCTTATTTTGATTAGATTGTGGGTCCATTGCCCTATTCGACTGGACTTCAGATTTCTCATTGTTATGTGCCTTTTGGCTTTTTGAATTTCTCCATACTAGGGTGAATAAATAAGATTTGTTTAGGGCCCTTCAGTTTTGGGGGAACAGCAGGGGCATTGGTCCACCCAACTTCCAAAAGTGTTGCATTATGACCTTTGTTTTGACCCCATCAATGTCTGCTTTATTCCTCCCATTTCTTAACCATTTAAAGATTTCCACCCCTGCTATAATGAATCCCATGACTTTTCCCTTTTCTTTCCCCATTCTCTTACTAATTTTCTGACTTTTCTTTGTTGTCTGTTGTGGCAGTGTAACTTCTGCCTTTGGAAGCAACTCAGGCTAGCAGCTATAGCTCAGATCTGCCAGACTCCAAGCTTGGCCCAGTGTCAAGAGCCAAACCAATGTTTCCTTTTACTTTTGTTCTAACTTTCCCTGTTGGTAGGGGCCCTGAAGCTAAGATTACAGCTTGGACCAGCCAGAATCCAAGCCTGGCCCACTATAAGGACCTGCGCCAACAGTCTGTCTCACTATTATTTTAGCTATTGTAGATAACAATAAGGAATTGTATATTTAACTCATTCATTATTTTGCATTTCCTTATGTATCCAGTGAGCTAACTCTTTGGGAGCTGGATATATCGTTTTTAAATTTCATTGCTAAGTTTTCCCTCCAATAACTGATCGCAGCACAGCTATAGTTCCATAACATAGGTGACCCTGTGGCCATTCAGGAATTAAAGGTTCATCATCCTCCACCTCTCATCCTTTTCCTTCTTCCCAAACCACACAGTTTAGTGAGTCAGAGTCATTGTAGTTAATTCCACTTCTCTCGGCACCACCTACTCAGAGTTTCAAGGTTTGAGAGCACAATCCTCAAGACTGCTCTTACTTCTAACACCAACTGCAAGTTCAGGAGGTTCCGAAACTACCCTCAGGTTCAAGAATTTCCTAGGAAGAGTCATAGAACTCTAGGACTTACCAGGGTTTTCCCTTTTGAATAAAGTGGTTGCTAGTGGTTTCTACTATAACTCCTCATGTTTTTTGTCATGTGACTCAGTTATTGAGGCCATTACTGATTGATCCAGCCCTTTCTTATGCCCAAAGCAACTCTGTATAGAGCCCAGCCCTGGTGGTATAGTAGTTAATAGCTCAGCTGCTAACCAAAATGTTGGCAGTTTGAATCTAACAGCTGCTCCTTGGAAATCCTATGGGGCAGTTCTACCATGTCCTGTAGGGCCACAACAGTCAGAATCGAGTTACAGAAATGGGTTTGGTTTTTTTTGGCATAGAACCCAGCAGCCTATGAAGTAATCTGGTTTGAAGACTCTGTCCAATAGGAATACTCCACATTGGATGATGGCTGTTGAATCCAATCAAATCCCTTTTCATGGTCAGTTTGATTTCAAGAGAATGTTGTAGAAGCAGGCACTGTTATTTATAAACTGAGACTGTAGTGTGAAAAGCTGGATTATGGGAACAGTGGGCTCAGTAGAGTAGGGAGTAAGAGAGAATGGGCTTCTGAGGGGATGACCAGGTACCCATATCTCCAGCAGTTCTTTTGGGTTGTCAGAGTTGCCATTTTCTCTGGAATTGGGTTGACTTCTAGTTCTCAATGAAGCCCAAATAAATTTCAGGATTTCCTTTCTTTCCCCAATATAGATAATAAATGCCCATCAGGTAATATGGGCATCACCTGCTCTTTATATCCTGTAAGAGCCTAACAAAACATTTAGGTATTAGTAAATACATTTCACTGCCTTGCACACATTGAAACAACATGCCAACTTTACCATGCTTATTAACATTTAGCCTAATGTTGCTTCTAGGTTTGTCAGCCAGTGATGACAGCATTTATACCAAGATAATATAAGCATTGAAAACAGAAATAGACAGCTCCACAATAATAGTAGGAGACTCCCACACACCACTTTCAGTGAAGGACAGAACATCCAGAGAGAAGCTCAATAAAGACACCAAAAACCAAACCAAACCCAGTGCCGTTGAGTCGATTCCAACTCATAGTGACCCTATAGGACAGAGTAGAACTGTCCCATAGAGTTTCCAAGGAGCGCCTGGTGGATTCGAACTGCCATCCCTTTGGTTAGCAGCTGTAGCACTTAACCACTATGCTACCAGGGTTTCCCAATAAAGACACAGAAGATCTTAATGCAATAATCAACCAACTTGATCTCATAGACATGTACAGAACACTCTACCCAACAGCAGCCAAGTACACTTTCTTTTCCAATGCGCATGAAACAGTCTCCAGAATAGACTACATATTAGTCCACAAAGAAAGCTTTAACAGAATCCAAAGGCATCGAAATATTACAAAGCATTTTTTCTGACAATAGAGCTATAAAGTAGAAATCAATAACAGAAAAAACAAGGAAAAAAAAAATACGTGGAAACTGAACAAGACCTTGCTCAAAAACTACTGGGTTATAGAAGAAAATTAAGGACAGAGTAAAGAAATTCACAGAATCAAATGAGAATGAAAACACATCCTACCAGAACCTTCAGGTCACTGCAAAAGTACTGCTCAGAGATCAATTTATATAAATAAATGCACACATCCCAAAAGAAGAAAGGACCAGAATCAAAACATTAACCCTACAACTTGAACAAATAGACAGCAGCAAAAGAAGCCCTTGGGTACCAGAAGAAATCAAATAATAAAAATTAGAGCAGAATTAAATGAAATAGAGAATAGAAAAACAATTCAAAGAGTTAACAAGACCAAAAGTTGGTCTTTGGAAAAGATTAACAAAATTGCTAAACCATTGGCTAAACTGACAAAAGAAAAACAGGAGAGGAAGCAAATAACCCAAATAAGAAATGAGATGGGCAATATCACAACAGACTCAACTGAAATTAAAAGAATCATAACAGAATACTATGAAAAATTGTACTCGAAGAAATTTGAAAAACCTATAGGAAATGGACTAATTTCTAGAAATGCACTGCCTACCTAAACTAGCACAAACAAAGGTAGAACAACTAAAGAAACCTGCAACAATAGAAGAGACTAAAGACATAATTTAAAAACTCCCAGCTGAAAAAAGCCCTGGCCCTGATGGCTTCACTGGAGAATTCTGGTATCAAAATCAGGGAAAGACAACACAAAAAAAGAAAATTATAGACCAATATCACTCATGAACATAGACTCAAAAACCCTCAGCAAAATTCTAGTCAATAGAATTCAACAACATATCAAAAAAATAATTCACTATGACCACGTGGGATTCATACCAGGTATGCAGGGTTGGTTCAACAATAGAAAAACAATTAATACAATCCATCACATAAATAAAAGAACCATATGGTCTTATCAGACTGATTCAGAAGAGGCACTTGACAAAGTCCAACACCCATTCCTGATAAAAACTCTCAGCAAAATAGGAATAGAAGAGAAATTCCTCAACATAATAAAGGACATTTATACAAAGCCAATAACCGATAACATCCTAAATGGAGAGAGTCTGAAAGTATTCCCCTTGAGAACGGGAACCAGACAAGGATGCCCTTTATTATCGCTCTTATTCAACATTGTGCTGGAGGTCCTAACCAGAGCAATTAGGCTAGAAAAAGAAATAAAGGGCATCCAAGTTGGTAAGGAAGAAATGAAAGTATTCCTGTTTGCAGATATCGTATCATGATACACAGAAAACCCCAAAGAATCCACAACAAAACTATTGAAACTAATGGAGGATTTCAGCAGAGTATCAGAATATAAAATAACCATTTAAAAATCAGTTGGATTCCTCTACACCAAGAAAGAGAACTTCAAAGAGGAAATCACAAAGTGAATACCATTTACAATAGTCCCCAAGAAGATGAAACACTTAGGAATAAATCTAACTAGAGGGAGATGTAAAAGACTTACATAGAGAAAACTATAAGACACTACTGCAAGAAACCAAAAGAGACCTCCATAAGTGAAAAAACAATCCCTGGTCATGATTAGGAGGACGCAACATTGTGAAAATGTCAGTTCTACCCAAAGTGATCTACAGATACAATGCAATCCCGATCCAAATACCAGTGACATTTTTTAATGAGATGGAGAAACAAATCACCAACTTCATATGGAAAGGGAAGAGGCCCTGGATAAGTAAAGCATTACTGAAGAAGAAGAGCAAAGTAGGAGACCTCGCACTACCTGATTTTATAAAATGGTAGTCAAAACAGCCTGGTACTGGTACAATAACAAATACATAGACCAATGGAACAGAATTGAGAATCCAGGTGTAAAATCATCCACCTGTGAGCAGCTAATATTTGACAAAGGCCCAAAGTCCATTAAATGGGGAAAAGACAGTCTCTTTAACAAATGGTCCTGGCATAACTGGATATCCACTTGCAAAAAATGAAACAAGACCCATATCTCACACCATGCACAAAAACTAACTCAAAATGGATCAAAGACTTGAACATAAAATCTAAAATGATAAAGATCATGAAAAAAAAATAGTGACAATGCTAGGAGCCCTAATACATGGCATAAACAGATTACAAAACATAACAATGTACAAATAGCAGAAGAGAAGCAAGATAACTGGGAGCTCCTAAAAATCAAACACTTATGCTCATCAAAAGACTTCACCAAAAGAGTAAAAAGACAGACTGGGAAAAAATTTCTGGCTACGACACATCTGATCAGGGTTTAATCTCTAAAATCTACAAGATAACTGCAAAACTTCAACAACAAAAAGACAACCTGATTAAAAAACGGGCACAGGATATGAACAGGCACTTCACCAAAGAAGACATTCAGACGACTAAGAGATACATGAAGAAATGCTCATGATCATTAGCCATTAGAGAAATTGCACATCAGAACTACAATGAGATACCGTCTCACCCCAACAAGGCTAGCATTAATCCAAAAAACACAAAATAATAAATGTTGGAGAGGTTATGGAGAGATTGGAACACTTACACACTCCTGGTGGGAATGTAAAATGGTACAACCACTTTGGAAATTGATTTGGTGCTTCCTTTAAAAGCTAGAAATAGAAGTACCATATGATCCAGCAATCCACTTCTTGGAATATATCCTAGAGAAATAAGAGACATCACAGTTCACTGTAGAATTGTTCATAATGACAGAAAGATGGAAACAACCTAGGCGCCCATCAGCGGATGAATGGATAAACGAATTATGGTATATTCACATGGTGAAATACTACTCAATGATAAAGAACAATGATGAATCTGAGAAACATCTCACAATATGGATGAGTCTGGATGGCATTATGCTGAGTGAATTAGTTGCAAAAGGACAAATATTGTATGAGACCACTATTATAAGAACTCAAGAAAAGACTTCAATGCAGAAGAAAACATTCTTTGATGGTTTCGAGGGTGGGGAGGGAGGGAAATGGGAATTCACTAACTAGATAGTAAAAAAAAAAAACAAGAATTATTTTGGGTGAAAGGAAGGACAACACACAATACAGGGGAAGTCAGCACACCTGACTAAACCAAAAGCTAAGAAGTTTCCTGAACACAACCAAACACTTCCAGGGACAGAGCAGGGGCGGGGGTCTAGGGACCATGGTTCCGGGGTACATCTAGGTCAATTGGCATAACGAAGTTTATTAAAATGTTCTGCATCCCACTTGGGTGAGTGTCATCTGGGGTCTTAAAAGCTTTCAAGCAGCCATCTAAGATGCATCAATTGGTCTCAACCCCACCTGGAGCAAAGGAGAATGAAGAACACCAAAGACATGAAAAATATGAGCCCAAGAGACAAAAAGGTCACATAAACCAGAGACTCCATCAGCCTGAGACCAGAAGAACTAGATGGTGTCTGGCTACCACCAATGACCGCCCTGACAGGGAACACAATAGAGTTCCTGACGGAGCAGGAGAAAAGTGTGGTGTAGAACTCAAATTCTAGTAAAAAGACCAGACTTAATGGTCTGATTGAGACTGGGGGAATCCCAGAAGTTATGGCCCCCAGACTCCCTGTTAACCCAGAACTAAAACAATTCCCGAAGCCAACTCTTCAGACAAAGATTAGACTACTATAAAGCATAAACTGATACCCGTGAAGCATGTGCTTCTTAATTCAAATAGATACATGAGATTAAATGAGCGGCTCCTGTCCGGAGGCAGGATGAGAAGGCGTTAAGGGACAGGAGCTGGTTGAATGGACACAGGAAATCCCGGGGTGGAAAGGGGAAGTGTGCTGTCACATTATAGGGATTGCAACTAGGGTCACATAACAATATGCATGCAAGTTTTTGTATGAAAAACTAACTTGAGCTGTAAACCTTTCACCTAAAGCACAATAAAAAAATGAATAATAATAAAAAAGATTTACAGCCTTGGAACCCCTATGGGGCAGCTCTACTCTGTCCTAAAGGATCCCTATGAGTTGGCATCTACTCGATGGCAGTGGGTGCCTTGGCCATTTTCACACATATGGACTCCAATCTCAGTAGTGTTTAAGTCCTTTAATTTTTTTCCTATTATCTGCTCCCATTCCCACCCACTCCCATCCCTTTACTGGAAATGTCCCTTAAATATGTAAGGTACAGTTTTGTAGATTACTGCTTTCATCACCTAATCCCTCCTCCCCCACACCAGTAATTCAGATGAACATAGGAAACAATTCAATTATTCAGCATGTTTTGCCACATCGACAGCTGACATCCTTCTTTGGTGCATAAGATTGACTTAGCTCTGACAGAATTCAGATCTGCTTGATTTTTATTTAATGTAATGATAAAGCCAATTTAGCAATGCAGTTCTTGGCTTTTCAGGCAGAACTGATTTTGCCGGGCATCTGACAGTGTGCTTTTTCCCTGGTTTCCTCCACTCTGTGGATTTAAAAGCAGTTAGCAAATATTTTTTCCTTTTTTTATTGTGGTACATAGGCATAATTTAGCAAATATTTTAAAACGAAGAAACCAGCCCTTTTATGTAAATGGACTTATACATAAATGTTCTACAAAAAATGTTTTAATGAGCAAAAACACATAAGTATACATATTGGACATATAATGGCTTCTTCACTAAAGTTCAAGAATTACATAAAGAGTTGCAAAATATAGGAAGGCACGAAAAGAGGTAGACACATTATTCTAGGATTGTTGCTGGATTTGTATTAGGAAAACCAAACTAGTTGCTGTCGAGTGGATTCCACCTAACCAAAAGTTGGATTTGTATTAACCTCCCCTTAATTTAAGTCCTGAATTCACAGGTGAGCATTAATTGCCAAATTATGATTTCGAAAGTTCTAATCAGAGTTTGACCCGTGACTATAAATTTTTTTAGTTTTTTTTTTTGACCCATGTAGTTTACTAGGAGCCGGAATCGACTCAATGGCAGTGGGTTTAGTTTACAGAGCTAGGAGCCCTGATGGTATAACTGTAAGCACTCTGCTGCTAACCTAAAGGTCGACAGTTTGAACCCACCAGCGGCTCTGTGGGAGAAAAGATCTGGTGATTTGCTCCTGTAAAGACTTCAGCCTCGGAAACCCTGTGGGGCATTTCTACTCTGTCATATAGGGTCACTATGAGTCGAAATTGACTCAACAGCACACAAAAGAAACAACAGTTTAAAGAGCTTACTGAAAATAATGACTCACATATAAAGAGCACCCTCTTCTCTAGAAAAAAGTTATTTCTGTGTCAATAAAATTCAATAATAGCCGCTTTCTCTCAAATAGCAGTAATACCAGCCGTATACTGCAGAGATACATGTTCTCAGCAACTCTCTTAGGATTTTAGCCAGTTGCTACTACAAAGGATGTAAAAAGTTCCTTTGATACAGTCAAAATATTTGATCTGACAAACTGTCAGCTCTCACAAACTGTGTGCACTTTCCATCTTGGATCAGAGGAGAAATCCTGCCCGATCAATGTTAATCAAAATATATAATTGTTTTGGTTTTTTGGCAATACGAGAAAAATAACATGTTCAGAGACTAGAAATTATCAAAGGTATGGACTATGGGAAATTCAGTTATAATATTATGCTAGCAAGTGAACTGGAAAAGAATATAAAATAGTTTTATGAAAAAAAAAATCTTGTTAACCAAATAAGCGTGTATTATTTCTACCAGTCTTGAAATAAGAATTTGGTCTCCATAAATCCATAGCACAACCTTTTCCAGAATTGTGCAGCCTTCATTTTCATTAGGTATATTAAATATTTAAGTATTTTAGTAGAACAAATATTGTTGAATGAATACTATTAAAATCACTCCATTGAAAACATATTCAGAAGAATATGGTTTACTTTATAATGAGGTGCTAAAAAAGATAGTTCTCATTTTTCTGACAGCTTCCTTGACAAGCTGAACTTTGGTTGAAATCTTTTTTTTTAAAGAGATGCCATGATGTACTGAAGTGTCAGGTTTAGAAGAGAAGAGAGGGACAGTTCAGCTGAGTTTCAATCTCAGCTCTCACCACACACACTCATTCTGTGACCTTGGGCAAGTCACTTAACTTCATGGAGCCTCACTTTACTCATACATAAAATGAGGAAGCTACCTTGCAGGATGGTTGTGAGGTGTAGAGATAGTACATACACACTCACCAGCACAGTGCCAGGCACATTGGTACATAGCTCTCCAAGGGGTGTAATTAAAGAGCAATGGAAGTCTTTCATAGTAATTATTCATGGTAGGCAGAGTTATGACTCAAGATACAGAATATTTCTCCATTACTTCAGAAAATTCCCTTGTGCCCTATGTAGTCAATCTCCTCCTTCCACTTTTAGCCCCTGGTGACTACTGATGTACCTTCTGTTCTCTATGGTTTTGTCTTTTTCAAAATGTCATATAATTGAAATCAAATTTGCACTGCATATGCCAGTAGATTGATTCTTAGACTTTGGGAAGGAATTTGTTTAAAAAACATGCATGTGAATGGGTATGAAATAAAAGTGTATCTGGTATCTCTGTTCAGCTACTGAAATGCAGCTACAGGCAGAGATTGAGGGGGTGGTTGTACACAGCCAAGGAGAAAATACATGCAGCCCTTTAAGCCTGGCTTCTTTCACTTAACATGATGCTTCTGAGGTACATCCGTATTGTTGTTGAGTACTCTTCCATTGTATGGAGATTCCACAATGAGTTTATCCTAGATGACTATGCAGGTTACTTCAGTTGCCAACTCAACCTGGAGTATATTAGCCCAGTGGTGACCGGTAGATTTCTGTTATTCTCTGAGGTTCACTTCATGTAGCTAATATGCCTTGATTTAGAAAGCGGGGCTTCAGTGTTGCTTCCTCTCCAAGATCCTTGCTCTGCCTTCCCATTACTGTCTCAGTAAGTCCCTGAAAGAGCCGGAGCTCTGGCCTTTCATTTTCGTTAGTCTATTCTGTCTTAAGAATTTTGCCTCAGTGTTTAAGCACCTATGCACTAACCAGTCTACTCCTTCTGTCTCATCCTAGTGGGCTGACCTCACCCTTCAATTTCTATAGCAAATCTTTTTATGTTAAAACTGTTACGTGAACTTGATGTAGCTACTAACCAAACCATAGTACCATAAGCAATATGCCATCAGGGTTTCCAGTGGGAGGTTATAAGGCTCTCAAGGCACTGAATGTTTGTCTTTGTTTTTAAGTGTGATTTGGATTTAAAGTAGGAACAATTTTTCCTTTTATTGTTTGCACAACACATATCAATTGATTCTTAAACACTGGGCAGAAATTTGTTAAAGAGCAAGGATATGACATAAAGGTGAATCTGATGGGTCTGTGTAGCTACAAGGCAGAGAGTTAGAGGAATAGTGTACACAGTGAAGGAGAAATAATAACATTGTTGGGGAGCCCAAAGCATTTTAGAAGATCTAAGGAACTCCTTAAATTTTTTTGTGGAATTGTTTCAAAGGGGAGGAATGCTTAAATGTTTAAAATCAGAGTCTTGTGAAAGTATTACACTCACACATTCAGTGACAACTCCAACAACTCTCTAAAATTTGATTTATTCTGGCCACCTTGAGCAACAAAGAAAAACATGGCTATTCTTGGCTTCTGTACCTAAATTTCTTCTAGCCTGTAAATAATCCCAGGAGACAATCTAGAAATACAGTATTTCAGTGAAGTAATGCATGAGGAACACGTCGATTGCCAGTAGCTGAGCTTTAACATCATGCATGAATCTGAGTGCTGGGATTAATGATCCACAATGAAAACAGTTTAATATCACTTCTGTGCTGAGACTCAGGGCATAATCTGAATACCGCAGTGAACATCACTGGGGAGCTGCACACTCTGGTCAAGACTAGTCTCCCCAACGGGAACTATTTGTCATGATGAAGATAACAGTGTGGGAGGAGTGAGTAAAGGGTTGGGGTGTGGGGAAAGGTCAAGCAATGTCTAGTTAGAGAGGAAAAGCTAGGAGTAGAGGGGAAGTGTTCCCATCTAACATGTAATTTGGAAGAGAAGACATTCTCTTGAAGAAGAGCTAAATGCTCAAATAAGAGCATATGACCAAGCAATAGAATGTTTAGTACAGATACCAAGTTCAACAGCTCTTGAGCAAGGTGGGAGCTCAGTGTAGGCTTGACTGGTTAGAGCAGGATTCTTGGTGAAGGTGGAGGTTGACCTGGATTTAAAGGATTTGGGTTGGTGGAAAGAGACGAAGTGGACATCTCACATCAAAAAGAGCCTTTACCAATGAATTTGAGGATATTTGAGTCTTTGTGCCAGAAAAGCGGGTGAGAGAGAGCAGGAGGATCATGGTATCCAGTTTAAAAGGTGTTAACTAGAGACTGGAGACCTGGAAACAGGCATAATGAAAGTTCTTTTTAATCTAACTTTGGTAGCAGGTGGGTAAACTGCAAACATCTTAACCATTCTCCTGCAGGAATGGTTCCACTGATGATAATTTAGTATAAAAAATATTTTTTGATTTAGTGCTGCCTCTTTAATGCCAGTTTCTTTTTAGAAAACACACATTTTTCTTTTGAAGATATTTCTATTTTAATTTCTAATTTAAACTAAAAAGTTATGTTGTTTTTTGCCATCAAGTTGATTCTGACTCATAGTGACCCTGTAGGACAGAGTAGAACTGCCCTGTATAGTTTCCAAGGCTGTAAATCTTTATGGGAGCAGTTTGCCAGATATTTTCTCCCATGGAGTCACTGGTGGGTTTGAACTACCGACCTTTCGGTTAGCAGCTGAGTGCTTAATCATTGAGCCACCAAGGCTCCTGTCTGCTAGGTAGTGGAGGCTTATTCACTATTATTACTCAAAGTTCAGTTTTATAAACCACCCTATTAAACAATGATAAAACAAAAATTTAGGGATAACTCGAAAGGAGAGATTATTCTCGTGTGTGTGTGTGTATGTGTGTGTGTAACTGATTTTGTTTCAGTGCTTAAGATTGGAAAAAAAAACTGAGCAAAAATACCACAACTACTTGAAAAACACTGATCTTTCCACCACTTCCTTCTTAGAACAGAAATAAAAGGCTTGCGTTTTAAAAAAATTTGGATGGAGTAATTTTATTTGTACTTGTCTTTCTCCAAATTGCATTCACTACCTGATAGTGTCAATATCTTCCTTTAAAAATGGAGGGAGATAATCTGTTCCAAGAAACTGTGTCCTTTCATTTAATTGTACATGTGCTATGATTATTTTTAAAATAGCCTTCTGAGTAAAGGACATGAACAAGTCATTTAAAAAGCAAGGAATAAAAGTCTAAATAAATATGTAAAAGTTCTCTCACTCGTAGTCAAAGAAATGCTAATTAAAGTAATGAGATATCATTGTTGCCTATCAAATTGATACTTAAGAAATTGGATGTAAGTTTTATGGATGGGATTGCAAAGCAGCATGCTTTTTCTGGCAGTCGATAATAGAAACCCTAAAATTGCTCTTATGCTTTGACAGAGCATTTCCACCTCTGGAATTTGGTGTACAAAGATCTGTGGTTTTCTAGAAGAAAGCCTGCCCATGTCCAGAGGTATCAGTCAGGGATAGGTGTAATTCTATCCTGGGTGGTAGTCTTTTTTGGAGAGGTTCATTCTCAAATTTTCAACTACATGTTACCAGTCAGTCTCCTAAGTAAAAATTCATTTCTAAGACTCTGCATTTGAAATGGAATCCTCTGTCTTTGCATGAAATGCATCTTTTTGAATTATGTGTTTTGCAACACCAAGTGATACTAATAGCTCTGGAAAAGACCTGTTGACGTAAAAGTCATACTGTCAGGCAGAGTAGAAGTGGTGAAATCAATATAGCTTTAGAAAAAAAAAACTGTCAAAGCTCATGGCCAAACTATTAGGGTATGAGATATGCCAATTCATAGCACACATCCCCAAACTACTGCTTCTCCTTATGTTTGGTTATTATTCCACCCCCAAGAGCTTCAGGGGAAAATTTAAACTTGTAGCTACACCAGCAGACAGCATACTAACCCAGATCTGGTACCCAGAAAGCAGTCATGGATATAACTAGCAAAATATCCTGTAGTCCTGATTACTGGGAGCATAACACATATAAGAAAGAGGTAGAAGATTATTTAAAACTTTCATGAATATTTTGAATTGAATAAAGTAACTTCAGTATCAACAGCTTTGCTCACTTCTTAGAATCAAGATTCTGATTATAATAATAGTGGCAAAGTGGTTAAGCACTCAGGCTGCTCACCAAAAGGTTGGCAGTTCGAATCCGCCAGCAGCTCCTTGGAAACCCTATGGGGCAGTTCTACTCTGTCCTATAGGGCCGCTGTGAGTCGGAACTGACTCAATGGCACACAACAACAACAGGGTGTTTATATTGTGAAGATGTTTTCACTATATCTGAAGTTAAGTATTAGAGAGTGTTACAAATTTGAGGTATTGAGGAATTCTAAATTTCTCAATTTATTTCCCATTACTTTGCACATTAGGAAAGTGCCATCCTTTATAGAATGATACAGTAAGAACAAACACACACTCACACTCAATGTACTGGGGAACAAAAATCTCCAAATAGACTGTCTACACTTGCTACAGCTCTGTGATGTTATGCATCATTTCATTAAAATTCTTGCTTCTCATTATTTTTAACTCTTGACAATTATTTTGCTTAATTAACTTAGTTGTGGATTACTACCAGTTATATTTGCAGAAATTATGACAGTTTATTAACTCTCATAAATGCCAAAAGATAACAGAAGCACTACAGGACTGATGATGAAATACATTTTTTATTTTCTAGCCTTTAAATGGAATTTAGCTCATGTTATTTTGCAAGTTGTTGTCAAGGTTTAGACAGACTCTGGAATAGCACCTTCCCCTAGTGTCTATCTGTTGGTGACCCGCAGGGGGCAGTAATGAGTCACAGTTAAGCTGACTCCTCCATTACCCTTAACACAGTGTGCCAAACATTGATGCTTTATCAAAAACTATTAACGAGCAAAAATTTAACATCCTTGAAGGAAGGAAGGTTTAAAATTTCTTTTTTCTTTTCACTACTGTATTCCTACAGCTTTGAAGAATATTAAACATACCATGGATGGCCAGAAGAATTAACAAGTCTGTCTCTTAAGTAGTACAGCCAGAGTGTTCCTTGGAAGCCAGGATGGCAAGACTTCTGAAGTAGTACAGCCAGAGTGCTCCTTGGAAGCCAGGATGGCAAGACTTCATCTCATGTACTTCGGACATGTTACCAGGAGGGACCAGTCCCCGGAGAGGGACATCTCGCTTGGTAAGGTAGAGCAAAAAAGAGGAGGACATTTGACCAGATGGACTGACACAGTGGCTGCAACAGTGGGCTCAAAACATAGCAATGATGGTGAGGATGGCAGAGTCCCAGGCGGTGTTTTGTTCGTTGTAGATAGGGTCGCTATGAGTCCAAACCAACTCGACAGCCCCTAACAACAACAATGATATTCCCACAGCATAGGTGTTCAGTAAATATTTGTTGGAAAGAGGAACAAATTACTGTTAATCCTGCTTTTGAGAGGATATACCTCCATCTTCATGGACCTTCAAACACTGCATATCCCAAACCCAATCAGAAAATATTAATTGAAAATAAATACCTATTATCCAATAAATAATAATAATACATGCAATTAATTGTTAGAAAGTGATTTATTCACCCAGCCTGAAAATAAAACAATAGAAAATTCTTTTCTTGAGTTCTTTGATTCTTAATATCCTTTAAGTCACAAAAATCATGGAAAAGACTCTGAATTTTCTACCCCAGGCATTTCTTTCAGAAATAATAGGGTTTTTGGGGGGTGGGGGGGAGGGGCTAAGAATTTAGTATTCTAAGTTCCAGAACAAATATATCCTCATTATCCTTAATGAAATGGTGGAATTTACTCAATTTTCAATATATAAATAGAATCCATGTCACACTTAGCACTAGTTGTTGTTCTCTACGAGGACCTGTTGCCAGAATAGCCATAGAAATCAAACATATGTCTCATGCAAGGAATGGACCAATAAACTCTCTGTGGCTTATAGTAATGGTTGGTTGAAAGTGTTCCCTTTTTTGTCATAGCCCCGATCAACGCCCCACCTATATCTTCCCCCAAATTTACTTCAGTATATGTTCCTCCATACCAACTTCCAGCGCAGGCACAGCGTTTGTTTACCTGAGCTCTTTCTCTGACTTTTGCAGAGCAAGCTGCAAGCGCTGGGGGTTAACTAATGATCCCCTGGAGTAACCCACAAATAATGCCTGATAGGAGGTGGTGTATAAATACCCCAAATCTCTGACTCCTCAGATGAGACAACTCAAGGATGCAAGTTTTACACTGGTTCTCAGAGCTCCCTGGAGGGATTACCTCCATTTGCCCATAATAATAATTTGCTTTGTAAAACACCCTTTATTTGCTGCTTTCCAGTCCCTGCCTCGCTTCCTTTATTTCCCTGCTGGTGTTTCTGATTGTACCACCAAGATAAACGACTTGCACTCAAATCCTTGTCTCCAGGTCACTTTTGAAATAGAAAGCTCAGACTAAAACAGCTCTCCAGCCTGTAGTTTTTCAGTCAGGAGGAAAAAAATAATTTATTTTTAAATGTTCTATTAATACTATCTTTTAAAGAAGTTTTGAAATTTAATAGAGTCCTGTGTGTGGTTCTTCTCTCCTGTGGTTATACAGTGATTCTCAGCTGTAGGGGAAGGGACAGGCATTGTCCCCCCCAGAGACATTTGGTATAAGCCCTGGAGACATTTTTGGTTGTCATGATTGGGGTGGGAGGTGGGTTATTACTGGCATGTAGTGGGTAGAGGCCAGCAGTAGTGCTGCTAAAAATCCTACAATATATAGTACAACCCCCCACAACAAAGAATTATCTGACCCAAAATATCAATGCCACTATTACAAACCTTGACTTAGAGCATTTTGTATTTTGTTTAAGAAATCTTTGCATACCCCAGCGTCATGAAGTATTTTTTTGTTGTTAGCTGCCATCCAGTCGATTCTAACTCATGGCGACTCCATGTGTTACAGAGAAGAATTGCTCCATAGGATTTTCTTGGATTTAATCTTAATGGAAGGGTTCCTGGAATAAGGTTCTTGCCTTTCACTGTTCAAGAATGATCAGGTAAGTCACGTAGTTTTCCACACAAGCAAAGCTTTATTGAAGAGGCTTGCAAGCGGAGACAAGGAGGGCCTAGAGCAACGCATACCCCCATCTCAGAAAACAAAAGACAGGCCTGAGTTTTTTAAAAGTTCTTGGGCGGGAAAAGATTCATGTTTATTCATAGACACAGGCGGGGATGTGTTAACTAAGGTGCACAGGCAACAGCTTTCCAAGATGGCTCCTGTCCTGGAGGCCTCTGGGATTCATAGCAGGACTTATTATGGGGCATTGCGCCTGTGCAGTCTCTCGCTCCCTGGGTTCGATTCCCTGGCTGGGGCTGTAGCCCCTCACCGCCCCTGGTGAAAGTTCACGCAGCGGTCACAGGTGGATGTTCTGCGCATGTCTCTGGGCCTGGTTTTCTCCAGCTGTTTCTGAAAGGCAACTGTGAAGAAGTTTTGTGGGCTCTTTTTAGATACCCTGCCCCATTGTTCTGGGCATTAAAGTCGTTATATTGGTTATAACTTCTTATACAGATCCTATTGATTTATGGAGCCCTGTTTTTTTTTTTTGTTGGCTTAGCGGTTAAGAGCTCAGGCTGCTAACCAAAATGTCGGCATTTGGAGTCCACCAGTGGCTACTTGGAAACCCTATGGGGCAGTTCTGCTCTGTCGCTATGGGTTGAAATTGACTCAACGGCAACAGATTTGGTTTTGGTTTATATTCAGCTAATAAAAAAGATTTATCAAAAGATATTTGATGCCTAGACAAGTTTTTAACCAGATATATTTGTCCCTTTTGAATTTTTCTGTACAAGCATGAACTTTTTGTGGAGAAAATAAAGCAAATTTTATAGTCGATCTCAACAAGTGTTTGACAAGTGTTGACCTCCTAGTTCCAAAGGGATATGATGCTTGAGTGTTAGTAGATCTACTTTGTGAGCACTGTGCTTGTTTGTTAGCTGTACTCCAGATGTCTGAAGGAAGAATACAATAGGATAATGCCATGCTTAAATATGTTGGATATACGTGTATGACTTCTACAAGGAAACCATTTATTTATATTCTCATACACATTGAGTTTCCTGAGCTAATTCATCCACTGATGGACTCGGCTTCTACTTGAAGCTGGACCATTCCCAAATCTGTCTTCAGCACTCATCATAGCCCCACTCTCCAATTTCACATTCTCTTCAGTTCCAAAATCTTCCCACCCATCATCTGTATGTTCTAATGCTACCTGAAATGTAATGTGAGGAGAGTTAGATTAGCACCTCTCCCCTCCAAAAACACTACCCTTTCTTGCCTTCACATTACTGCCAACACTTTTCCCATTCTTTTGGTCCCCAAGACTTGCAAAGAGGTTTTTTTTTTTTTTTTTTAACTCTACCATCCCTTTACTTTCCAATGCCAGTCAATGACCAAGTCTTGCTAATATTTTCTTTCACAATTTCTCTCATCTTCTCCCTTCCTGTGTATTTTCCTACTTAACATTTTCACCTTGAGGGTTTGCAGCTCTTATTCCTGCCTCTCCTCACAACTAATGTTCCAGAACTCAGAGTGCCCTCCCACTTCTCCCTGCCTTGCCCATGCACCGGCACGAATGCCTTCCTCGACACCTCCCCCTGGATCACACGTAGCCATTTTTCACATTCAGTTCTGATGTTTCTCTGGAAATGCTCATAACCCACACAGGGTTAAGAGGACTTGCATTCTGTTTCCACTGTTCTCTCTTGCAAAAACCCTGGGGTCAGGATTGTTCTCTATGAAGCTTGGGTGCCTAGCATAGTGCCCACCGTGTTACAGTTATTACTGCAAATTTCCTCTTAAATAGCTCTCTGGTTTCTGTTCCTCCCCATTGTATCTGTTCTACACAGAGCAAACAGAACAATTTTTCCTAAAAAATTTTTTATGTTTCAACTTCCCAGCGGTAGATGACTTGCTATCATGCCATTCCAAATTCTGCATCTCTGCCAGGCATTGAAGGACTCCCACTGTCTGTCACCTTTCCTCACCTTCCCTTCTTATTTACAAGAAAGTTTTATCCCTGTTTCCTGAATATTATATAACACACCTGGCCCCTTGGTGAGCATGTGTCTCTCAAAACACGTAGAATGCCCTCTGCCCTCATCGTATCACAGGAGAAGCTTTGCAAATCTTGCAACCTCCAGGAAACCTTCAGGTAACCTCAGCTGCAAGCTTCCTCATTCTGCAGCCTGTGGCTATTTTTACATTATTTGTCCATGTTTATATTTCGCTTTGTCACATACATTCTGTAAGGCAAAAACAGGATGTTGTGCATCTTTTATCTGTATCAATATTTACTTCTTACAGTAATCTTCAGTGACTAGAAAGTATCTAGTGTAAATTGCTAAAAAATTATCGTTCCCTAAGTCTTAAAAGTCTTAATCAAATTATCTTTTTCAAAGCTTCTTTCACCTGCCTTTTTTAAAAAAGCAGTGTTTTTCCTGAATTCATCCCAAATTTAAAAAGCCATTATTTTCTTATCTATGTTAAAATTTCTCCTTTTAGTGATTCTTGGGGGCATATATTTTCCTGTACTGAAAGGCTCAAAATAAATCACCCATAGATATACTGCCTGAGATGACTGTTCTTTAGTTTAATAAGTATCTCTTTAAAAAATCTGATTCTACTGGGAGTTTATGGGAGAAATGAAAAAATGAATGTTAAGGCACTTAGTACATCTGTGAAGGTCTAGTCAAATGCTGAAGTTCATTACAGAAGATCAGGATGGAATAGGAGGAAAAAGTGCTAGATGTGGAACAGAAGGCCTAAGCTGTCTTCACGTGCTGCTGTGTGTCCTTCTGTAAGTCATTTAACTTCTCTGAGTTGCAATTTCTTTGTCTAAATGGGTACCACCACTAAAATGTGTACCTTGGTTTGCCTATCTCATAGGTTGCTTGGGGATCGAAGCAAATCAAATTCATGAAAAGAGTGTATAAAATGTAGAATGCTATAGAAATGTGAGTTATTGTTACAACCAACCTATTTTAGCCATTTAGTCAATGGTAAGGGCTTTTAAGGGCTAGTTCAATCAGATATTTTTCACTACTAAGGTAGTGACGTTTTCATTACTAGATTTTTTTTTTTTTGAGGATAGATGGCTGTAGATTAGTAGGGGTGATTTATGTATTGAGAAGAAGTAGAAAGATTTTTCAAATACGTATGAACTAATATTCTATGGCATTTCAATCAAGGAGCAACAGCGCTCAGAAATTCTTGACAGAATAATGAGTCACCTTTGAGAAGGCAGTATGACTTTGAAAGAGAATGGATTTATAAGGACAGAAGGTGTTACCTGTCCAATCAGCATTTGACAAGATAGAACCCTGGCCACAAGATTATAAGATTGTAACTCGTTACTGGCTGTTGGCACTCAGCTTCTTGAGGCAGAATCTGATACCTGATAAGGTGAACATTCCGGGCTGTTTCTTGTACTCTGGGGGATCTCTGGAAATCTGAGTATATGGCACATGTGTTCATACCTCTGGCAGTAGTATGTAGGATTTCCAGATAAACAAGTATTATCTCAAGGACAACAACTACATTGTCAAAAACTCTAATTGTGACAGCAATTTTTATAGTAAAAGTCACTGATAAGGATGGGCTCATCCTAAGGGCTCATCCTAAAGTCTCATCCTTTGCACAGTAGTGACTATGTAAAGGCTTTTGTAGCACTATCTTTGGTAACCTTTCCTCCAGTTATGAGCTTATAGATACCCATATGTGATGAGTCTTTGATTATATGAAAAATAATCTTAATGTTAATGTTATACAGTTATATATATGAATATATATAGTATTGTTAGTGAAATGAAATTGTTCTCATATCCTATGTCAACAGCTAGATGAGATCTTTAAACCACAGGAGTAGGAGTTGATGGTGTTCAGTTACTATTGCTGTGTAACAAGGCACCCCAAAACTTAATGACTTAACGTAACAATAACCATTTATTTAGTTCAGAAATCTGTAATTTGGGCAGGGACTGGTGGGAAAGGCTCACCTCTGCTCCACGTGGCATCAGCTGAGGCAGCTCAGTTTAGGCTAGAGGATCCATTTCCAACATGGTTCACTCATATGGCTGGCTGTTGGCTGGAATATCAGTCAGGATTGAGAGCTGAGATTCTCAGTTCTGTCCATGTGGGCCACTCCATGAGCAGCTTGAACTTCCTCACATCATATTGCCTTAGAAATTCCAAGAATGAGAGTCCCCAGAGCCTGGAAGTAGAAGCTGCCAGTTTCTTAAGGCCAGACATCACTTCTGTTATACTCCCTAGGTCAAGCAGTCACAGACAGAGCCCCACATCGAGGGGAGGAGACCCAGACCTCCGCCTCGTCATAGAAGAATGTTGAAGAATTTCAGGGACATATTTAAAAAATCTTCACAGATAGGAAGTATCAAGAGGGAACAGAGAGCAGAAGGACATCAAATCTTGGGAGGGCAAGTTTGAGAGGGGCTGTTACTTAGCTATTGGGGATCAAGTTCTCATTTAACTATTTCAGAAACAAATGTAAAACACTGAGTATTTAGCAAGCTAGGGCAAATGTAGATTTAAGAGAGAGGAAGTAGGATGATGCCAAAAAACGTAATTGTCCAACTTCTTAATTTTCTTTAGGCTTTATCTTGACTGAAGTGGGCCCTGAGTTTTTAATTATTTTCTTTAATCAGTAGGAAATTTTTAAGATTTATAGTTGCTTCCTTTTCATTATTTTCCCTTAAGCTACAAATTAATGAGTATTTCATAATAGGCTTTGCATATTAATAATTATAAATTGAATGTGATAACATATATGAAAGTATTCTGTAAATTAACTTACTGCCATTTGTGTACTTCTATAAACTGATAAAAGATTTTTTAAGTTGTCATCATATTTAATTCTCACAAGACATTGTAAAAAAAAAAATTGTAAGGCACATTATTATTATAAATAAAAATATTCACAGATTAAACAGAGAGAAAGCATGTCAGTTTGGGGTAGAGACAGAAAGGCCCTCTTCCTGTAGAGCACATTTTCCCTTCTGATGTATCCTGACCAACACCTTTGTTGAAATGGCCAGGCTTTTCCCTGATGGAATCTGCCTGCTTCCAGAATCCCAGCCAGAAAGCTCTAGGGACTTAGCTTTGAAGGCCTAATTTCTTGTAGCTTTCCAAATCTAACAGTCAGGTACTCAGAGGAAACATTGCTAACTACTTTAAAATCGATAGGGGCCTTTAACCTCTGGGTTTGATGAACAGGATTCCACTGTGGTAACAGAGAGATGCTCTATTAAATAATCTGCAAACCCTGCTCTAATTTCTAAACCTCTTCTAGCATAGCAGCCTCACATGGAGCTGAAGGTGTGATTTTAGAGGCTTCAGCAAATGTCTTAGTCATCTAGTGCTGCCATAACAGAAATGCCACAAGTGGATGGCTTTAACAAAGAGAAATTTATTTCCTCACAGTAAAATAGGCTGAAAGTCCAAATTCAAGGCGTCAACTCCAGGCAAAGGCTTTCTCTCTCTGTCGCCTCTGGAAGAAGGTCCTTGTTGTCAATCTTCCCATGGTCGAGGAGCTTCTCAGGCGCAGGTACCTCGGGTTCAAAGGACTCGCTCTGCTCCTGGTGCTGCTTTCTTGTTGGTATGAGGTCCCCAACTCTGTGCTTGCTTCTCTTTCCTTTTATCTCTTGAGAGATAAAAGGTGGTGCAGGCCCACCCCAGGGAAACTCCCTTTACTTTGGATCAGGGATGTGACCTGGGTAAGGGTGGTATTGCAATCCCACCCTAATTCTCTTCAGCATAAAATTACAATGACAAAATGGAGGGCAACCACACAGTACTGGGAATCATGGCCTAACCAAGTTGACACATGTTTTTGGGGGACACAATTCAATACATGACAATAAACTTTCATCATCTACTGCCTTTCAAAGTATCTTCCTTGTTAAAAAGATTGATTATTTAATTAATGATGCTGGGTGAACTGGTTAGCTACTTGAGAAAATTGTTAGATCACCATTTTCAAGCAAAAAAATGTAGATACATGAAAGAAGTTACATGTAAAATTATGAAACAATAGAAAGAACTAGAAAAAACAGCTGATTATTCTAATTTTTAGTATATACCTTCTTTCCTGGCATTAAAAAGCTAAAGAATAAACTATAAAGGAAGGTTGATAATTTTAGATACATACAAAAATAAATAAATCTGATGACAATAAGTTGGGAAAACGATATTTATGCCAGAAAAAAAGATTTAGTATTATTTATTTAATAATATTATTATTTAATAATGTTTTAAATACATTGAAGAATTTTCCACATAAATAGGAAACATTCAAATTACCACAGTTCTTTGCCCATTCACAGCTGTGGCAAAAAGACTAAAAAAAAAAAAAATAGTATTAATCATAATAACCTTTTGCCTTCAAGTCGATTTGGACTAATAGCAACCCTGTAGGACAGGGTAGAATTGCCTCACAGGGTTTTCAAGGCAGTAAATCTTTGTGGAAGCAGAATGCCACATCTTTCTCCCACAGAGCGGCTGGTGGGTTCGAATTACCAACCTTTTGGTTAGCAACTGACCTCTTAAAAACTGTGCCACCAGGTCTCCATTGATCATAATTAAAAAAAAACCAAACAAAACCCATTGCCATCTGACTCATAGCAACCCTATAAGACAGAGTAGAACTGCCCCATAGGGTTTCCAAGGAGCACCTGGTGGATTCGAGCTGCCAAAAGGTAGCTCTTAACCACTATGCCACCAGGGTTTCCACTGATCATAATAGCTAATACTTACTGAGCATTTTTCCTGGACCAAACATTGTTCTAAGAGCTTCATGTTTATTAACTTATCTAACTTTTGTAACAAGCTTTTGAGGGAGGTACTATTATTTTCCCCATTTTGCAATTGAGATTAAGATAAAGAGAGGATATTATGTAATCTGAAAACCCTGGTGGTGTAGTGGTTAAGAGTTCAGCTGCTAATTGAAAGGTGGTACTTCAAATCCACCGGGTGCTCCTTGGAAGCCGTATGGGACAGTTGTACTCTGCCCTATAGGGTCGCTGTGAGTCTGAATCCACTCGACCGCAATAGGTTTGGGTTTTTTTTTTTTTGGTTTATTATGTAATTTGCCTGGGGTTACACAGCTAGGAAGTGGCAGAGCCAGAATTCAAACTTTGGCTGTCTGTCTCCAGAGTGTGTGCCGCTTCACACCTTTCCTCAAGAGGCCTGATCAGGAAATTTTAACATGAAGTGATACAACTGGCCTGTAAATGTATAAAATAGTCAATATTATTAATAAACTAAGAAAGTAAAATGAAAACAACAGTGAGATGTCATCTTTGCTAAACTGGCAAGATTTGAAAAAATAATACCAGGTAAGGCAGGGGTGTGCATAAATTGGTCCAATTTATAAATATCTACAATAAGCCTTAAATCTGAGTATATCTTTTTAACAAAAATTCTAATTTTATAATTTAAGATAATATTCAATGATTTACGTAAAGATATATGTTCAAGGGTAGTCATCACTGTAATTTGTTTGTTTCCAGAATATCATATAATATAATAAATACATGGAACATATAGAAAATAAAATAAGTCCCCCAGCCCAATATTCTTTTTGACTTTGGATTGAATCCCTTTGTTATCAAGATCTTATGTTTTTCATTTGTGAACGGGGATGATCAGACCTCTCACCTGTCCTTCACTGATTTTTTTTAAAAGTGAGGTAAAAAATAGCCTTTTTAAAGTGTACAATTCAATAGTATTAAGTACATTCACAAGGAGCCCTATGGTACAGTGGTTAAGTGCTCAGCTGCTAACTGAAAGGTTGGTGGTTCAAATCCACAAGCCACTCCATGGTAGAGAGATGTGGCAGTCTGTTTCCATAAATATTACAGCTTGGAAGCTCTAAGGGGCAGTTCTACTCTATAGTATAAAGTTGCTATGAGTGGGGATCTACTCGTCAGCAGTGGGTTTTAAGTACATTCACAATGTCATACAGCTATCACCACTCCTTAGTTCCAGAAACTTTCACTGGCTTTTAATGCTTTTATGACTGCTGGCACATATATGTTCCTGCTACGTTTTCTGCCCCTGGAGGTTTATTGCAGGCATTTGAGCCACTTTAGAATGTTCTGGCATCATGGAGGATACTGGTACAACTGCCTAAAAAATAAGGAAGTTGGGCTGCGCCACATTGGAGTGTTGAGAGCCATTGGTATGAAGGCATGCTTCCTGAAGGAGTGATTGTGTGAAACTTTTGTGTTTGGCTTCAGTACAGTGAGGTGAGGCTTAGAAGTATGTTTACAATTTCCTTTGTGTGATTGGGAAGGTACGGTTACCGGCATTTGGAAATATTCAAGTAGATGAGTTATTTTTGGAGTGAAAATAGTTTGTGATACACTTTCTGGGCCACGGAACCCATACCTACCATGGGGGTGTGTGTGTGTGTGTGTGTGATGTGCTTCATGGAACATGGGACCAATATGGCCCATTCGTTTTAGTCATATCCCTGACGCCATCTTTTATTTTTAATATATATTTTTTTGAACTTTGGATGAAGGTTTACAGAGCAAACTAGTTTCTCATCAAACAGTTAGTATACACACTGTTGTATGACATTGGTTAACAACCCCATGACATGTCAACACTCCCCCTTCTCAACCCTGGGTTCCCTATTACCACCTTTCCTGTTCCCTCCTACCTTCCAGCCCCTGCTCCAGGACTGATGCACCCCTTTAGTCTTGTTTTGTTCCACGGGCCTGTTCAATGTTTGGCTGAATGGTGAACCACAGGAGTGGGCTCATTACTGAGTTGAAAGAGTGTCCAGGGGCCATACTCTCAGGGTTTCTTCAGTCTCTGTTAGGCCAGCAAGTCTGGTCTTTTTTGTGAGCTAGAATTTTGTTCTACATTTTTCTCCAGCTCTGTCCCGGACCCTCTATTGTGATCTCTGTCAGAGCAGTCAGTGGTTGTAGCCAGGGATATCTAGTTGTACTGGACTCAGTCTGGTGGAGGCCGTGGTAGTTGTGGTCCATTAGTCCCTTTGGACTAATCTTTCCCTTGTCTTTAGTTTTCTTCATTCTTCCTTGCTCCCGAAGGGGCGAGACCAGTGGAGTATCCTAGATGGCTGCTCACAGGCTTTTAAGACCCCAGCCGCTACTCACCAAAGTAGAATGTAGAACATATTATTTATAAACTCTGTTATGCCAAATGAGCTAGATGTTCCCTGACACCATGGTCCCCACAGCCCTCAGCCCAGCAATTCGGTCCCTCAGGGAGTTTGGATGTGTCTGTAGAGCTACCATGGCCTTGCCTTATACAGGTTGTGCTGGCTTCCCCAGTATTGTGTACTGTTTTACCCTTCACCAAAGTTACCGCTTATCTATTAAGTGTTTTTCCATACCTGCCCCTCTCCTCCCTTGTAACCATCAAATATTGTTTCTTTTTGTATGTAAACTTTTTCATGAGTTTTTTACAGTAGTGGTCTCATACAATATTTGTCCTTTGTGATTGACTGATGACATCTTTTAAAAAGTGCTTGCTTCCCTATATTTTATGGCTCAAGTGTAACCAGGAAGTGTGATGCACTTCCTGGACCATGGGCCGATATATACCGTATTTTTGATGTACTTCCTGGAACATGGGACCGATATTGCCCGCTTGCAGATGGCACCCCATTTTTTCAAATAAAAAAACTACCAACAAACAATTGATTTGGCATCTGTTCCATTAGTGAAAAAACATGGCATCACCAAAAAATTCCAAAAAAGAACAAAATTCAGACTTTGAAGGGTTAAGGATTGACAAGGTGCTATTTGCAAAAAGATTGATGGAGAATCCCATCAACTGTGCATAAAGGCTTTTTTTTTTTAGTTAATGAATAATATTAACCAATTATTCCAAATTTACACATAATTTTATCTTTTATAGAAAAGCCAAAAAATCAAACCAGTCGCCCTCCAGTCAATTCTGACCCGTGACGACGCCATAGGGTTTTCAAAGGCGGTGATATTTGGGAAGGAGATCACCAGGCCTTTCTTCAGAAGGTCTGTGAGTGCGTTGCAACCACCAACCCTTCCGATTAGTAACTAAACGCTTAATTATTTGTGCCACTCAGGAAATCCTACTTTATGGCAAGAAGCACCAATATCCTGATATTACAATTTGGGTAATGTTTTATATATTACCTAACATTTTTCACTTACCACAGTCTAATATCTTCAAAGCTTTGAATACTGTGATGGTTAAGGTTGTGTGTCAACTTGGTTGGGCTATGGTTCTCAGGGGTTTGGCAGTCGTATGATGTGGTGATCACCTCCATGATGGGATCTGCTTTGAGTAGTCAATCAGTCGAAAGGGAGTTTCCTTGGGTGTGTGGCCTGCATCGAATATAAGTGGACATTCTGGCAAGGCTTGGGGGCTTTTACTCGCTCTGGATTCTGCAGCTGGCTCCAGTTCATCTGACCTCCAGTTCTTGGGACTTGAGCTAGCAGCTTACCTGTGGTCTTGCCTGTGATCTCGGAATTCTTCGGTCTTCGCAGCCTGTGAACAAGAGCCCTGCTGTCTGACTTTGCCATTTTGGGTTCACCAGCCCCTGCGGCTACGTGAATCAGGGCAAGCCTCCAGCCTTACCCATGTGGGACGCTCCAGTCCCTGCAACTGTGTGAGCCATTTCCTTGATATAAATCTCTATTTATACGCTATACTGGTTTTTCTTCTCTAAAGAACCCAGCCTTAGACAAATACCTTGGTCTAGAGTCTGTGGATTTGTACCAGTTGGTATGAATGGTTCACTTGAATAGTGTAAGTTTAAAAAAAAAACCGATTATAAGTTCCAATATGTGTGACTGTCTTATTAATGAACAGCTAATAGTTTGGGGTATCCTTTTTGTTGTATTGCAAGGTTTCTTATCTTTAGCACTATTGACATTTTGGGGCAGATATTTCTTTGTAGTGGGGGACTGTCCGGTGCATTGTGGAATGTTTAGTAGCATCACTGGCTTCTACCCGCTAGAAGTCAACAGCATGTAGTGGGTACAACCAAAAATGTGACACAAGTAAAACTATCTTCAGACATCACAAAATGTCCTGTGGGGGCAAAATCACTCCTGGTTGAGAACTGCTACTGTAATCAACAGTAAATTATTCTCAGATTTTGAGAGGGGGAACGAATAAAGACATGGAAACGAAAACTGGATGGATGATTATTTTTGGCTCTGTGAGGCCTAAGGAATATGAAAAAAATTGTAATAATACTATTGCATGAATAAGAGAACGGTTGATCAGCAGTACCACAATGAGAGAATAGTTGGATCTTGGGCAAATGACTTAGTGTCTATTTCTTCATCTATAATTATGATTAATAATAATAATACCTATCTCACGGGGGAAACCCTGGTGGTGTAGTGGTTAAGAGTTTGGCTGCTAGCCAAAGGGTCAACAATTCAAATCCACCAGGTGCTTCTTGGAAAGCCTATGGGGCAGTTCTACTCTGTCCTATAGGGTCACTATGAGTTGGAATCGACTCAAAGGCAATGGGTTTTTTTTTTTTTTAATCTTACAGGGTTATTGTAAAGATTAGTTAATTTCATATAAAGTACTTAGAATATCATCTGACATGTAATAAGCACTTAGGAGCCCTGGTGGCACAGTGGTTAAAATGCTCAGCTGCTAACTGAAATGTGGGTGGTTCAAACCCACCAGCTGCTCCTCAGGAAAAAGATGTGGTAGTCTACTTTCCTAAAGATTATAGTCTTGGAAACCCTATGCAGCAGTTCTACTCTGTCCTATAGGGTCACTATGAGTTGGAATCGGAATCGACTCCACAGCAGTGCTTTTGGCTTGATAAGCACTTAATACATATTATTTAACAGTATTATTACTATCACCATTATTTTCTGGTTTGAGTAGAGTACTGTAACAGTTGCTATTTCTAAATCATTTAACCAAACTCAGGATTTTAGAGAATAGCGACTATAAAAAGCTCTATTTTGAAAAAGAATTAAAAAAAAAAACTTAACATTTTATGGAGTCAGTGGAAAGTGAACTTTGCTTGGTAATTTTACAGGCATGCGTCTGTGTCTGTGTTTTGTATAATTTGTATTCTACTTCCAAAAAGCACATGCAATTGTTTACAATAAACACAGCAATATACATCCATCAAAATAGAAATGGGGTGAATATTCCAAGACATGTAGAAATAGAAATAAAATTCACCCCTTTCTAGTGTTTCAGAGCTGGGCAACAATCAATAATCTGGTAAATTTTAAAAGCAGTTTGGCACTCAGATGAAAGCCAATTTATGACAGATCTCAGATCTTCATCGTCAGGAAGGAGATGGGTGAATTTTTGTGTCTTGTCTACGGGAATCATTCCTTTCTGACAGGGAAGCTGAATATTCTTGAACGCAATGCCTGTATAGCAAGGTATCTGGCATCTCCATGATTATGCCTCTAAGAAAAATAAAGGAAAAAGCTTTGTACCAAATGAGGGTGTTTGCACAAAAAGCTGTTTAAAGAATATTAGTTGTCTTTCTTTAATGTCTGGATCCAGAATTTAAAATAAGACATAGAGAAATTTTGACCCAGATATTTCTGCTGGCATAGAACTTACATACACCACCACCCCTCCACACAGTATTATTGTCATGGTTAGGAGAAAGCAGCCACAGAACTTTAGAGAGCTACAGAGACCATTCAGGAGATAGCCACGGACAGGGGACCCGCCTGGCCACCGAGCCTTTATCCACCACTGTCCAGTGTCTCCCGTGGCTGGTGGACAGCGCGCATGTGGACAGTAGGGACATTTCCAGACTAATCCCCGGGAGCCAGGTCGCCCTTAGAGACAGGGCAGTGGGAACTACGGACAGAGTCGGGGAAACAGATGGTGCGAGATCGTGGTGGTGGTAGTAGCACCGCTGGATATCCTTGACCTGGACTCCCTCTCCCCCACCTGAACAGAAGACGGAGTGAATCCGGAGGAGGAGCGGGAGCACCTCGTGGCCGCTCGTGCAGCCGCGTGGGACGCCCCGGATCCGCTGGGCCCTGGGGCCAGCCCGCCCCGCCGCCCCCTCCCCGCCGCGGCCGGCGCAGGGCTGCGAGTCAAGCTCGGGACACCGGTCGCCCGGGAGCCGCGAGGACCGGAGCCCCAGCCGCCGCAGCGGGGGAGTGCCGGCAGCTGCGCCTGCTCCAGGCCACAAGTTTGCCCCGCGGCGCCAAGTTGGGGAGTCTGGGGAAGAGGGACCTGCTTCTCGCTCCGTCTGTGCGGGCATGGCCGGACCGGGGGCGGTGCCCCACGTCTGGGGGTGGCTGATGCTCGGCAGCTGCCTCCTTGCCGGAGCCCAGGTAAGAGCTTCCCGGACAGACGGACACAAGGGCACCTGCAGGGTTTGGGAGGCATTTAGTGGAGGTGCAAAGAAATGTTTTAGGTGAGTGATGTCCTGGGGCGGGCACTGTTCCGTCCAGCATCTGCAAGCGAGGAGAATATTTACTAACGAGGTTCGGAATCAGGACTCCAGGGCCGGGGGGTTTAAGGAACTTCCTTACTCTTAGACTCCTTGGTCGCCGTGTAAATAATCCAAAATATCATTATTATTTGTCTGCTGGCCATTTACCCTTACTCGATATCTAGGGTCGATTGTGACCACTCTGTGAAACGATAACTAGCATTGCCTGATACATAATCACGTTTCGTTAAAGCGAGGAGACTAGATAGAAAAGCACGTCGTATCCAATAAAGCTCAGTTGTTAACGTTAGGGATAAGTGCCGGTTATCATTTCCGTGTTTAGTGTCAGTGCTTAAAGTGCTTGGCTGCTAACTGAAAGGTCTGCTGGTTGAATCCACCAGCCGCTTAGCGGGAGAAAGACGTAGCATTCGGCTTCTGTGCAGATGACAGCTTTGGAAACCCTATGGGGCAGTTCTACGCGGTCCTATAGGCTCGGTACCTGTGGGAATGGACTCCACGGCAGCGAGTTTAGTATGAGTTTAGAGATTTTCTGGGTGATCGCTCATAATGGAACCTCTTTAATGTGTAAAGGTGAAATTCTTCACTTTTTATTTTTTTGGTAATCAAATGCAATGTAGAGTTTACACTCAGATTTTCAGATGAAGTACAAGGAGATGTGTCAAGTGGGGGCGTTAAGCTTTTTAAGAGCCCTGTGAATTTATACTGAACCAATGTTATTTTCTCTTGGTTCGGTAGGGGGCGTACCTTGACCATCAAATGAAGCCGCACTTTTTTTTTTTTTTTAATTTCACTGAGAAAAATAAGGCATTGACTATATACTGATATTATCTAAACTTAATACTATGTTCTTCGCTTTCAGGTGGCCAATTTAAGTTTATTATTTAAAAAGTGCAATCGTTATTTAAGCTATCTGCTGTAGCCTTAACACATAAATTAAAATTTAAAAGGGATTTATAGGAAATAGGTGCTCTGCTGAATACTTGGGCTTTACCTAACATGACCAGGATGTTTCAAGTAGTCTTATTCAGTAGAAAAACAACAACAACAACAACAACAAAAACCAAACAATTTGTGTGCCTTTCATTAACTAAGAAGATTAGCAATGGCTATTTAGAAGTAGAATATACTCATAATACACTTAACCTGAATTTTCCACCAAGTTAACAGGAAGACTATGACTACATGGAATAAAACCCAAGAACTTGGTGATACATTTTCATGATAGTTATAGAAACCTGGTGCCTTCTAATGTATGTCCTATATTTTTATATGATAAGATAATATGCTTAAAAACACCACTTTCTTGTATAAGATGGGAATGAAATTTAACCATGGACACATTACCCAATAAACAATCTACTCACAGGTTTACCTGTGCTTACTTATTAATCTGTAGTGTACAATGTCACCTGTTTTTCGCATGTGTGAAGATGAAGAAGCTGAAGGTTAGAGGAGAGCTCAGTGTGGCAATGTGGCAATGTAAATTAATTTAACCTTCAGATGAGTAAGTAATCACAAGTACGCCGGTGTACACCTTGCTTACTGTAAATCTATGTGTACTTCCTGGTTAATCCACCCCTGACTCTAACCATTTACTCTCTTCAGTGTTCGAGCTTACTTTTTCTAAGGAAATAGGGAGATATTTATTTACTACAACAAAGAGTGAAATCACTATGGGATTATGGGTAGAATATTTCTTTTCATTTTAGCTGTCAATAAAACAACACACGGAATAACTATTTTTTCCTGCAATAACTTTAACCCAAGGTTTCTCAACCTCAGCACTATCGACATGTCAGGCCATATGGTTCTTTGCTTTGAGAGGTTGTCCTGTGCATCGTAGGATGTTTACCAGCATCCCTGTCCTCTAGCTACTAGATGCTGGTAGCAGCCTCCCCACCCCCATCCCAGTTGTGACAACCAAAAATATCTGCATATAATGCCAAATGTCCCCTGGGGGGAAAAATTGATCCTGGTTGAGACCTATTGCTTTAAACTGATTTTCATTTAAGTGTATAGCTTGAGAATTGTATTTGCGGTAGTATATTAAATGCAATCAGTTTTTGGACACTTTAAACAAAATCTGAAGGTTAAATTGAAGTGATTTACATGGATATCTCCTCTGACCTTCAGTTTCTTCATCTTCAAAGGAGTCTTATTGGACTAGATTCTTTTAATTCTATAATTCTTGACATATTATTTTAAGTTATGGTTATTATCTGCTCTGAAATCCCACTAATTAACTTGGAGGTATAATAGAGACTAAATAAATTCTGGGTATTATTTTCTCCAAGTGTCAGTTTTTGAGTTTATTAGCTCAAGTGAGAGAGATAGGGTATTTATGAAAAATAAGCCTGGCTTGTTACAATACTCAGTTAATGATGAATATACACCCAGCTAATAAAAAAAAATTTTTTTTTTAATATATCTAAAGAAATGATAAGATATTGATAGAATACCAGAGGGAACTCATCCCAGCCAAATGATCTTATGGAGAATTAATGTCTAGTATTTAGTAAACATTGGATTATATCACAAAGTAGATAACATGGACTATAATCAATTGTTTTGATCTCTGTGGTGATCTGCCTTTGCTTCAATGCTCAGTTAAAATACCATGTGTCACGTGGCATTACAGAGCACAGGATGCATTTTCAAGGCAGATTATCACATGGTAATGAGGACCACTGTCAAAGAGGTTTGATATTTTTGTATATATGCGTCAGTGAGTCCTCCTGGAAGCAGACTCTGATGTGGAGTTAGGGCTGCAAGGAGCTTACTGGGGGTATATTAGTTTCCTAGGGCTGTTGTAATAAAGTACCACAGAGTGGCTTAAAACGACAGAAATTTATTCTCTCACAGTTTTGGAGGCTAAAAGTTCAAATTCAGGTGTAGACAGGGTTATGTTCTCTCTGAAGGCTCGAGAAGACCCTTCCTTATCTCTTCCAGCTTCTGGTGGTTTCAGGTGTTCCTTGGTTTATGGTAGAATAACTCCAATCTCTGTCTCCTTCATGTGGCTGTCTTCACTCTGTGTCTCTCTGTGTCTCTTTTTATAAGGACACCAGTCATGTTGGATTAGGACCCACCCTATTCACCGTGACCTCATGTTAACTGATAATACCTTCAAAGACCCATTTTCAAATAGAGTCATATTCAAAAATCAAATACACCTATATTATGGCCACCATCTATACTCCACCATCATCTATACTGCCACCACCACCTATGCCGCCACCGCCACCTATGCCGCCACCGCCACCTATATTACCACCATCATCTATACTGCCACCACCACCTATGTTGCCACTACCACCTATATTACCACCACCACCCGTACTGCCACCACCACCTATGCTACCATTGCCACCTATACTGCCACCACCACCTATACTGCCACCACCACCTAGGCTGCCACCACCACCTATATTACCACCACCACCTATACTGCCACCACCACCTGTATGGCCACCACCACCTATGCTGCCACCACCGCCTATACTATGACCACCGCCTATACTACCAACATCATAGGTTCTGGGTGTTAGGACTTCAACATATTCTTTTGGGGGACACAATTCAACTCATAACAGGGTCTAATGCTTATGAAATATAAAATGATGAAAAAGCAGGATCGGACAGGAAAAGCCTCAGACTAGAATGCAAATCTGACAAAAGTCTAGGCCTTTAGGAGAAGTCCTGTACAGCGCAGAAATGACCAGGTCCTAGTACTTTCACTGTGCTCAGTTTTTGCCTGGGTGCTCCTTAGAAGATGGTTAGCCTTGGCTCAAAAGCTGAGACAGATGGTAAAGACACTGCAGCTGGAGGCTGTCAGCTAACTGCACTCCTTGCAGCTAAATGTTGTTGTTTTGTGCCATGGACTAGGTTCTGACTCATAGTCACCCTATAGGACACGGTAAACTCTGCCCTGTAGGGTTTCCAAGGAGTGGCTGGTGGATTTGAACTGCTGACCTTTCGGTTAGCAGCCGAGCTCTAAACCACTACACCACCAGGGCTCCACTGCAGCTAAATAGCAAATTTTTCCCTGTGGTGTACCTCCATGACTGCCTCCCTTACAAAAATACCAATATACGGCATTATTTTGTTAGGCTTGAGTAATGGGCTGGGCCCCATATGATTTACTGTCTTAGTTACCCAGTGCTGCTGTAACAGAAATACACAATAAGTGGGTGGCTTTTAACAAACAGAAATTTATTTTCTCATGGTTTAAGGGGCTAGAAGTCCGAATTCAGGACACCGTCGCTAGGGGAAGGATCTCTTTCTCTGTCTGCTCTGGTTTCTTTTCCTGGCTCCTTGGTGATCTTAATGTGGCATGGCATCTATTTTCTTCCATCTCTGCTTGCTTGCCTGGTTGCTTGCTCAATCTGCACTTTTGTATCTCAAGAGACTGATTAAAGACACACCCTACACTGATACTGCGTCATTAGCTTAACAAAACCCATTCCCAAATGGAACTATAACCATACGTATAAAACCCAAAAGAACCTGTTGCCGTTGAGTTGATTCTGATTCATAGCGACCCTATAGGACAAAGTAGAACTGGCTCTGTAGGGTTTCCAAGGAGCGGCTGGTGGATTCGAACAGCTGAACTTTTGATTTACAGCCACAGCTCTTAACCACTGTGCCACAAGGGCTCCAACCACAGGTATAGGGGTTAAGATTTACGTATTTTTGGAGGACATGCTCCAATCCATAACCGTTACCTTCTTCAGGCACCGTGGCTGTAGATCACCATGGCTCTCAGCTAGTGGGTGTGCAGGGAGATGAATATAAATCCATTGCTTAAATAATCATATCAATTCATTACTGTAAAAATTCCCAGAGACTCATGGCATACTGGGTGGAAGCACGTAAGTTCCATACAGTGCCAGACGTGAGCAGATGCCAACGGGCAGATTTTGGTTTCTAGTCATCACTAATTTTTTGCCTGAGTGAAATCCCAACACTCCGTGGGCATTCTGTTGCAGCAGAAGGAGCACTCACCTGGGAATCCAGAAAACTGAATTCAAATTCCTCCTCTGGTAACAAGCGACCTCTTTGGGCAGGAACTCCATCTTTCTGCTCTCTCCTTATCCTTGCAGTGAAAAGGGTGATCTCGATTGACCTTCCAGTGTAAAGTGTCCTGGAAAATCAGGAATACTTTATCGGGTGGGAAAAAAATAATAATCGTTATTATATCTACTGAGGACAAGGAAGCCCTGTATCCCTGAGGGGGTGGACCTCTTTGTGGCTGTGTGAATTGTGGCTGGTTTTTTTCAGCCCAGGTAGCCTGGGCACAGCAAGATGGAAGGGAGCGAGATAAGGCTTTTTTCTTGGCAATGCACAGAGAGTAGTTTCATTTTCCTAGAAAGTTCTCAATTCTTCGTGAATAAAAATAGAACATTTCCAACAAACATTCATGAATTCCATTTATTTTCTTGTCTTGAGCTTGAATTGCTTTTGTCATTTACTGCTCTCTCACAAGCTGTTTGACTTTGGGTAGCTCATTTCACCTCTCTGAGTCTGCCTTTTCTTCCACTGTAAAATAGGAACAGTAATAACATTGATCCCATAGAATGGGACAGTATTAAAATTTAAAATGTATGAATAAAAAAAGACTTCAAATCTGATAGTGAAATTACCAGCTCTTCCCTCTTTACCAATCTATTAGCAGATTAGTAAAGGGTTTTTATGGAATGGTAGTTAGGTTGAGATCATTCTAAGCATGATCAGGAGCCAAGGAAGGCTTTTAAGTTTCGGTGAAGGGTGTGAGAAATTTGTAAGGCTATTCCCTCTACCCTCCACACTCTTTCTTCTATTGCTTCTGGCTTCTCCTTCAGAACTGAACTCAATTCTGTTAGCAGTTGGTTATTTTATTTATAGTACTGATAACTGTTATAATTTTACATTTACTAATTTATTACTTGGTTAATATCTATCTCTACCTTTTAAGAAATCATTCTGAAGACAGAGCAAATAATCGGAAGGCAGTTGCATGACTCCTAATAATCACCGTGTGTCCTGTTTCGTAGAAGTTGAGAAAATGAATCAGATGGATGCAAGAGATATTTAGAAGGTACATTCAACTGAAGGAAGAGTAGATTGGGGCAGGTATGATGAGTTAAATTTTAAATATGCTGTGTGTGAGGGACCTGTGAAATATCTAGTAGATTTTAGGATCTTTGATTATGGAGCTTAAGAAAAGATTTGGATGGGAGGTATAAATTTTGACATCATCACTTTATAAGAAGCAGCTGACACTATACGTGTGAATGATATTCACAATGAGAATACAGTAGAAATAAGTATGTAGTGAGTGACTAAATTGTTTAAAAAGGGAATACAGACTTGTTTTCTATAAGGTTACTGCATTGTAAATGTAGAGGGGTAAAGGGCAATATAATAGACCATTTGGAACCCCTCTGTGACAATTAGCAAGGTGAATTTGGGTAGTAGATTTTCCATAAATGTTTGAATAAAGCTAACTGTTATTGATTTGTTTTCCCCCAAGATACGTATCAACTTGGCTAAGCCATGATTCCCAGTATTGTGTGGTTGTCCTCTATTATTTGATCTGATGTAATTATCCTATGTGTTATAAATCCTAAACTCAGTGATGTTAATGAGGCAGGATTAGAGGCAGTTATGTTAATGAGGCAGGATGCAATCTCCAGGATTAGGTTGTATCTTGAGTCAATCTCTTTTGAAATATAAAAGAGAGAAACGAGCAGAGAGGAGAGGCACCTCTTACCACCAAGAAAGAAGAGCTGGGAGTGGAGTGTGTCCTTTGAAACCTGGGGTCCCTGAGCTGAGAAACTCCTAGAACCAGGGGAAGATTGATGATAAGAACCTTCTCCAGAGCCAACAGAGAGAAAAAGCCTTCCCCTGGAGCTGGCATCCTGAATTCAGACTTCTAGCCTCCCAGACTGTGGGAGAATAAATTTCTTTGTTAAAGCCACCCACTTGTAGTATTTTGGTTATAGCATCACTAGATAACTAAGACACTAATTTATATTTCTTCTATTCCAAGAAAATTTATCTTCTTTGCGACCCCGGGAACTCAGGTCTCTAATCATTTACTCCACTCTTCATTTTTTCTCTTTTATTTATTTATTTATTTATTTATTTTGTTGTTGTTGTTGAGAATATACACAGCAAAATATACACCAATTTGACAGTTTCTACATGTATAATTCAGTGACATTGATTACATTCTTCAGGTTGTGTAACCATTCTCACCCTCCTTTTCTGAGTTTTTCCTCCCCCGTTAACATAAATTCACTGCCGCCTAAGGTTCCTATCTAATTTTGCAAGTTGCTGTTGCCAGTTTGATCCCATGTGGATAGCTCTTGAAAGAGCATGATGCTCAAGGAAGATTTTATATGTGTGTGTATATATATATATATATATATAAAAATACATATATACACACACATACATATACATTTTTTTTTAAATTGTGCTTTAGATGAAGGTTTACAGAACCTACTAGTTTCTCATTAAACAATTAGTATACGTATTGTTTTGTGACATTGGTTGCCAACCCCATGATATGTCAACACTCTCCCTTTCTTGACCTTGGGTTCCCTATTACCAGTTTTCCTGTTCCCTCTTGCCTTCTCATCCTTGCCCTTGGGCTGGTGTGCCCATTTAGTCTCATTTTGTTTTATGGGCCTGTCTAACCTTTGGCTGAAGGGTGAACATCAGGAGTGACTTCGTTACTGAGCTGAAAGGGTGTCTAGGGGCCATATTCTCAGGATTTCTCGTCTCTATCAGACCAATAAGTCTTTTTTTTTTGTTGTTGTTGTTGTTGTTTTTTGTGAGTTAGGATTGTTCTACATTTTTCTCCAGCTCTGTCCAGGACCCTCTATTGTGATCCCTGTCAGAGCAGTTGGTGGAGGTAGCCAGGCACCATCTAGTTATGCTGGACTCAGTCTGGTGGAGCCTAGTCCTTTGGACTAATCTTTCCTTTGTGTCTTTGGTTTCCTTCATTCTCCCTTGCTCCAGACGGGGTGAGACCGGTGGAGTATCTTAGATGGCCGCTCTCAAGCCTTTAAGACCCCAGACGCTACTCACCAAACTAGAATGTTGAACATTGTTTTTTATAAACTATGTTATGCCAGTTGAGCTAGATGTCCTCCGAGACAGTGGTCCTCGCAGCCCTCAGTCCAGTAATTGAGTCCCTCAGGAAGTTTGCATGTATCTGTGGAGCTTCCACAGTCCAGCCTTGGACAAGTTGTGCTGGCTTCCCTGATATTGTGTACTGGAGGAAGACTTTTTTTTTTGCTAGTTAAGCTAAACTATTGTTTGGTTTTAAGAAGACTCCAGGGTATATTTTTGGTTTGAGGCTTAAGATTATCTCAGGATAGTAGTTTCGAGGCCAGTCTTAATTTATAAAAGGTCTCTCTATTCCAACAGGAAAGGGTGACTTCCCTGGGTCCAAATGATGCAAATGAACCTGCATCTGTGGGCAAAGATGTGCAGAGAGATGAGTGTGCTGATGAAGCATCTCTAAGAGAGCTTGATGTTTCCAGAGCTCTCTTGTGTTAGTAACTGTCAAATGAGCAGGCTAAATGATGAGCTTGACAGTTACTCCATTGGCTAATAGAATTTTATAGACTCTCTAAGAAAGTAAATTATAGCTTTCTGGGTAAGATTATGGACTTCAATATCAGAACTGATTTAGAGTCTATTTTTCCTACTCTCTAGCTGTTACTTAACATCTAAAAAGATCAGTTTCTTCATCTGAAAAGTGGGGATGCTATAATACCAAATTCATTGGGCTGGTGAATGATTATAGATTACAGAAAAAACATTTAGTACAGTGCCTGACACAGTTTGCTTGTGGTGTTAGTTGTCATTGCCATTATCATCATCATCATGTTGCTATTATCATTTCTTTTATTCTATTTTTAATTAGTTATTACTAGTATATTCTTTATATTTATTGATTATACCTAGCCAATTTGTTCATGAACAGTAACAATTTTCTCTAATATTTATACTTTTATTTCTTTTTATCTTTATCTTGTCATATTGCCTTAGCTAGAGCTCCCAGTATAACGTTGAATGGTAGAATTAGGTATTGCAGGCATGTAGTCTGTTTCTTACTTTAGTTGGACCCCCTTTTAAAAATTTATCATTAGGGATAATATAATAATAGATACAACATCATTTCCAATTTTGTTACATTATTAAATATAAAACTAGGGTAGAAGTTTTGAATTATAACATGTAATAAATTTTTTATTTTAAAGTCATAAATGATTTGTCATTTTCTTTAAAAAATATGTTTTACTAGTCATATTGACCTCCTGCCGCAGATACTGGGCTAATTGAGGGCAAGAACTGTCTCAATAATTTTCCCACAGCGTATGACATCCAGTAGATACTCACCAGATACTGCATGATCATAGGAAGAAGGGGTATTATATATTGCCACTTGACTTAGAAAACTAGTCAAATGCTCTTGTTAATTATAAGAAAAAGATTTATTACAAAATAAAATATTTAGAAAACAAACAAACAAAAAGTAGGTCAGTACTTCCTGGGCAGATATTTAGGTGACAAGATTGGAGCAGACTGCATATGTAATTAAAGTCTCTGGAGGCTAGCTTCTGACTCTCCCTGATGAAGCTATTTATATCAAATTGAAAACTGGATGAAATTTCCTAAATGAGAATAATTTACATTACTTATCATTTGCACTGCTTATATATTCAGGCTAGCTTTGTTTTCTATAAGAAACTGTTTTATCAGTTATTTATTTTTTTAAATACATTTTTCTGAGAGCAAAGATTGTTTAACAATGTGGGCTTTACACTAACTTTAGCTAAAGTAATTTGGTGTTTGTCCGTCAAGTCGATTCGGACTCATAGTGACCCTAAAGGACAGAGTAGAACTGCCCCATAGAGTTTCCAGGAAGCACCTGGGGGATTCAAACTGCTGACCTTGTGGTTAGCTGATGTAGTTCTTAAGCACTACACCACCAGGGTTTCCAGTTCCTGATAGATAACTCTAAACCCTTGGAATTTGCTGAGTAACTGAGGTGCCTTTGTTATCTGTTGACCTTTAGACCTCACCTAGGAATTTATGCTAATGAGACGACTCAGGCTGGGGCTGGTCAAACCAGGACCACCTTGTGATATCAGCTGAGCTCAAGGGAGGTGAGCTGATTCAATCAATATTACTACATAATGAAGCCCCAGTAAAGGCTTTGAACATGGAAGCTCCTTGTTAGTTAAAGTCATTGATGGGTGTGGTAGGGTAGCATGTCTCTTTTTGGAATATGGAATCTCTGGGTTGGGAGCCCTCTCAAACCTCCCCGCTGTGTCTCTTCTTTATATTGGTGCTGAGTTGCGTGTAATAAAAATGTTATTGTAAGTATAGTGTCTTCCTGAGTTCTGTGAGTCATTCTAGCAAATTATCAAACCCAAGGAATTAGGGGGGAGCCAACATATCAGAAGTGAGAGAATGGATGTTGGGGATCACTGAGCTTATGGCCGGTGTCCTGAGGGAATAGAGGGAGCCCCCAAATTTGTAGCCAGCAGGTCAGAAGTGAGGGATCCCAAAGGTGGGAAGCGAGGAGCTTATAGCTAGCATCCTGAAGTGGTAGTGGGAAAATCCCAAATTTGTAGCCAGCAGGCCAGCAGTGAGGGTGTTGTGGGGACTCCCAAGCTTGTGCTGTAGGTCTTGGACAGATCTGGCAGTCCAGAGGACTGTGTCCTTTAACTTGTGAGCTCTGATCTCCCTCCAGGTGGTTAGGGTCAGAGGGAGAAGTGCCGCATGTGCAGCTGATGTCAGAACAGAAGGGGACAGAGGCGAACAGGATTGATGATAAATTGACTTGGATTCTTCGGCACAGTTTGGTGTCAGGGAAGTCAAAAGTGGGAATTTGATATTTTTCCACACACGGAGATATTTAAACCAGTTTTGTAGGCATGAGATGTGTCTAAACTTGCATATCCTTCTGCCTATATATATATATTTTTTTATCTTACTAGAGAATCTGCTTTCAGAAAGGCACTCATGCACATAATGAGCTCCAGGTTGGAACTTCTCTCAAAATATATTTTGGCATCTTATTTCCTGGATGAATAGTCTATAAAGCTCTTGGTAGTCATATTAAGCTCTTGGTAGTCATATTAGCGGTAGCTAAAAGCCTGGTGAAATCCTGAGTAGACTCATAGGGCTTTCCTGCAGCCACAAAAACATTTTTTAAGGATGCAGCAAGCCTCTATTTCTCACCAGATTGGTAATATATTAATAATGGCATCTTCTTTGTGAGCCTATTGCTTTTTTTTGTTTTTAAACCACATAATGCCATTCATAGTTTTGTTGTAAGTGCCTGAGAGCGTATTATGCCTCCTGAGCTACCCAAGGATCAGATTTATGGCTTAGAATTCTTTAATAACTGTCTTCTTCCATAGTGTCTATAGACAGTGTCTTGCTCATGGCCAGTCTCAACAAATATTTGTAGAATAAATATGCTCAACATTCTTCACTGTTAAACCAGCACAATCAGGTGTGGAATAGGTGACTGGCTAAAGACTTTCCTGTGAATAGAAAGAGGTGCCCTTCAATTTCGCTTCATATGCGTGGAAAGCTGGACAGCGAATAAGGAAGATAAAAGAAGAGTTGATACCTTTGAATTATGGTGTTGGCAAAGTATACTGAATATACCATGGACCGCCAGAAGAATGAACAAAGGTGTCTTGGAAGAAGTACAGCCAGAATGCCCCTTAGAAGTGAGGACGGCGAGACTGTGTCTCACATACTTTGGACATGTTATCGGGAAAGAACAGTCCCTGGAGAAGGACATTATGGTAAATTCGAAGTAGTGTTCAAAATCCCCTTTGAGTGATGACAATTCCTTTGGGAGGGGAAATCAACCTGACAACAGGTAGAGGGTCAGTGAAAAAGAAGAAAACCCTCAACGAGATAGATCCACATAGTGGCTGCAACAAGGGACTCAAGCATAACAATGATTGTAAGGATGGTGCAGGACCAGGCAGTGTTTCGTTCTGTTGTACATGGGGTTGCTACGAGTCAGAACCAATTACCTAACAATGACAACAACAGCTCTTCAGTTAAACTTCCTCTTTTCTAGGTCTTCTTATTTCAATTGAATAAAATTGCATTGAGCTACTAATTATTGTGTTTATTGTGCATGATCTTAAAATGACTAAAATATGTTCCTATTTTTCCAAAAGCTTCTACTCTGAAGGGAAATACATATTGCCAACAATGCAGAGGTGAGCCCTTTGCCTCTGACCCTGACTTGTCTCCCTTCCTTCAGGGTCCCTTCACTTTCCTTATCTCTAGTGTATCTTATCTGTCTTTTACCTCCATGTTTGTGGGATGTAGACAGCATATCCTCAATCAGAGATGGCAAAGGCCTGACTGACCTCTGTCATAGGACCTTCATGTTCAGTGTTTTTAGAAATGTATCTAAATTTGAATTAATGTTCAGAATCCCCTTTGAGTGATGACGGTTCCTTTGGGAGGGGAAATCAACCTGACAACAAGCTTATTCTTGAGTGGCTGCCTCTGTGTCTTAAAGTTTGTTTCCCAAATTACGCTGATCTCTCACAGTCTTGTCAGAGAACACTTTTTTTGCCCTCCTTGGTTTAAGTTTACCTTTCCTCCAGTAAAATCACATAGATTATCACTTTGTACTCTTTTAGAAACCCTTTGTTATTCTCAGATCTGTTGGTTTAACTGCTCAATACCTACTTTTTTTCCCTATTATTCACTCAACTATCTAAAAACAATTTATCTCTGACCTCCTCTCTTTTACCTGTAAGCTAGCTGTTGCCTGACAGCCATAACTTTATATCAGAAACTAGGGAAGCTAAGGATTAGTTCCAGTATTCACCCCTTTATTGAGAGGTCATAGAAAATTGTTTAGCTTACAAGCTCTTATTGTAATTTTCCCTTAAGCTCTTAATATATTGCAAAATTGTTGTAGCTAATGGGTGCACAGAGTTTCTAGTATGTGAAACTTTATCTTATAGTTTGTTGACCTTATTTATTAATGATGATTTGACCTCATCACTTTTGCTCAGAGTTAGCCTCTTCGTTGCTGATGGCTATCAACCAGGTTATGATCCCAGTTGCTCTTGTTTCCCAGAGTCCCATAGCTGGGTTGCATGACAGATTGCTCAAAGGCACAGATGTGTTGCCTGGGACGGTAACACTAGTTACAAATGGATGAAAGGTTGGCCACCGCTTCTGATGTGTGTAGATCTGCAATATGGCTTGTAACCTGATTTTGTGTTAATGTTAAATTCTGAATGCCAGCTGCCTGAATGAAATGATCTACTTCTTGGCAACTTGTCATGTCTCAAATCAGGTAAGTGCTGTTTTCGTGGTGGTAATTCTTGTGTGCTTTTATTTCCACATTGAAATGAAGTTCCATCACTGAGCAGTGGTTTATTTCCACATTGAAATGAAGTTCCATCACTGAGCAGTGGTTTATTTCCATATTGAAATGGATCCCATGATAGAATAGCGGTTCTATAGAATAGGCTTGCAGTTTTTTCCTGTGGTATCTGGCTGAGGTAGAGCAGTTATTATCTAAAAGTTTTCTGTTTCACTAGGTTGCCCATTTCTTGATCATTGGCTAGACAAAGTAGACTTTTCTTGACTTTTTCTTTTTTTTCTGTGTCTGTTGGTGTTTCTTAGTTGTGAGTTTGTTCCTCTCCAAACTGGGAATATAATTATGAGAAAACAAAAACCAAAAAACAAAAAAACCCAGCAAACTCACCAGGTCATTCCTCAGATTCTGAAGTTCCTAGCCAGTTGGCTTTCTTCTCTCTGCCTTTCAGAGTCTTCTTATGTTGGTTTTATATACAACATCCAGGGTTTTTAGTTGTACCTACCGGGAGTAAAAGGAAAAAGTACATCTACCCCATCATCCCAGAAGTGGGAGTCCTAGAATAGTTCTTTTTAAATACTTCTACTTTATGGGTTCATGTTTACTTGAAGATGGGATAAATGTGCATTTTGTAATTATGAGTGTTTGCAGATTCTGACATTAAGAATTCGTTTCTCTTGACAAATTTAGGAATTTTCAATAAGACATACACTATCAAATTGGGGCTTCTCTTAGCTGTCAAGAATGTGACAGGTTGAAATTCAACATTTTATTTCAAATTGTAAATGCTTACTTGTTCAGGAAAAATATTTGCATACATTTTTCAAAATGTAATATTTTGTTTTGGATGCAATTGTTACTTTTGGAGTAATAGACATTGAATATGAAAACTGCTCTTCTGTTTTAACTGTGTTGTCGTTGTTGTGTGCCATTGAGTTGATTCTTACTCATAACAACCCTACATGACAGAGTAGAACTGCCCCACAGGGTTTTGTAGGGAGCAGATCACCAGGTCTTTTCTCCTGCAAAGTGGCTGGTGAGTTCGAACCGTTGACCTTTTGGCTAGCGTCAAGTGCATAACCATTGTACCACTAGGGCTCTTTGTTTTAAGCATCCTATGATTTTAATGGAAGCCCTGGTGGCATAGTGGTCAAGAGTTATGGCTGCTAACCAAAAGGCTGGTAGATCGAATCCACCAGGCGCTCCTTGGAAACCATATGGGGCAGTTCTACTCCATCCTATAGGGTCACTATGACTTGATGGCAATAGGTTTGGTTTTTTGGTTATGATTTTAATGTCACTCTATGGTAAAGAACACTGGTACTTGTAACAAAGTAGAAAGAGAAAAAAATATAAAAGACACTAAGCATTTTCTTATTCTCATTTGAAATGACTAAAGGTTAATAGCTCATCAGTCAGCACATCCCAGTCAAACTTGCTCTTGGCTCAATTAGCCACATTTTTTGGGAATAAAATATCTCTATAAGTTTTAGTTTATAGGATGCTTCTGTTTCTGAAAAGTTTGTCCCAATAAAAAGTCCGCATCTGCACAAAAGGGAACAAAAAAGAGAGTGTTTAAATAAAAATGGTATGAGGGGTGGTTTGAAATGTTCCTGTTTGATAAATGAAGTCAGATTTCTCTGAATCAAATTTATGGTTCTGAAACTTGGTCACATCTTACCCAGTAATTCCTAGGATTGAGGGAAAAGAAAGTAACTATTTAACTGGGGAAAAAAACAAAAACAAAAACAGCCAGAAAAAAATACCTGAGTGGTACCTAGCTTTTGTAGAGAATGAGTAGGAAGGAGCCAGTTTTTCCTGCCACACCCACTCAGCTGACTCACCTGTTTCCTTTTCATTTTCTTTTTGATACTTGAGATTTTATGGCTTGCTTTCAGTGGAGCTACTAATAACTCAGATCTGGGTTGGGTTAGTCTGATAGCTGAATTCCGGTGTGCATTCCAACCCACAAAGTTGTCTGTTTTTGCATATTCTTTCCTTTCATAAAAATAATTAAAATAAGTTTAGGTATTGAACAATGAATGTAATATAGAAATCTTCAGAACTATATACTTGGCTATTTACTGTGTTACAAAATATATGAGAAAATGACTTCATAATTTTCAAGCGTAAGATTTTTTTTTGAGCCTAAAACCAGTTTTTATAATAGGTTTTCTTTCTGTATCCTCCATTTTGCTTTAAATTACCAGTTTATCATTTTATGTGTCATTTAAAAATCATAATTATCAGTAATCTCTATGTGCACTTCCTATGGCCTATAATGTAAACATCTTTTTTTTCCTGATATCAGTTCATAATGTCTTATTGCACAATATAAAAAATGTTTGTTTTCTCATTTTCCTTAAGAAATGATTCTAGGGAATAAATGTATTTACAGCCTGAAATGAAAGATTTGGGATTTACAAAGGAATTTATTTTTGGAAACCGCATGGCGAAGTGGTTAAGAGTTCAGCTGCTGACCTAAAGTTTGACAGTTCAAATCCACCAGCTGCTCCTTGGAAATCCTATGGGGCAGTTCTAGTCTATCCTATGAGTCAGAATTGACTCCACAGCAACAATTTTTTTTTTATTGGGAGAATGTCACTTAGGTAAATTGATGGGTTTTATTATCTCATCTGATTTAAGAATCTCTAAATACCTAACAGTAAACAAAATTAAAAAGCTCTGGACCTTATTATTGTTAATAAGCCTACAAACCATCTCACCCCAGCATTACTGGCATGAATTAAAAAAACCAGAAACTAACAAAAGTTGGAGAGGCTGCGGTACAACCATTTTGGAAAATGATATGGCGCTTCCTTGTTGTTGTTGTTAGGTGCTGTTGAGTCGGTTCAGACTCATAGCGATCCTGTGTACCACAGAATGAAACGCTGCCCGGTCCTGTGCCATCCTTACAATCATTGTTATGCTTGAGCCCATTGTTGCAGCCGTTGTGTCAGTCCATCTCCTCCAGGGTCTTCCTCTTTTCCACTGACCCTGTACTTTACCAAGCATTGTATCCTTCTCCAGAGACTGATTCCTCCTGAAAACATGCCCAAAGTTTGTAAGACGCAGTGTCACCATCCTTGCTTCTAAGGAGCATTCTGGTTGTATTTCTTCCAAGACAGATTTGTTAGCATCTTTAAAAAGTTAGAAATAGAAATACCATATGATTCAACAGTCCCACTCCTAGGAATATATCGTAGACAAATAACAGCCCTGACATGAATAGACTTATACACACCCATGTTTATTGCAGCATTGTTCACAATGGCAAAAAGATGAAAACAACCTAGATGCTCATCAACAGATGAATGGATAAACAAGCTATGGTACATACACACAATGGAGTACTATGCAATGATAAAGAACAGTGATGAATCTTTGAAGCATCTCACAACATGGATAAACCTGGAGGGCATTATGCTAAGTGAAATAAGTCAATCACAAAAGGACAAATGTATGAGACCTACTGTAAAAACTCATGAAAATGTTTACACGCACACACGAAAACAATCTTTGGTGGTTATGGGGGTGGAAAAACACTAAATAGACAATAGGTAAGTGGTAACTTTGGTGAAGGGTAAGACAGTACACAATGATGGGGAAGCCAGCACAACTTGTCCAAAGCAGGGTCATGGAAGCTCCATAAAACCAAAAAAAAAAAAAAAAAAACCAAACCCAGTGCCGTCGAGTTGATTCTGACTCATAGCGACGCTATAGCTCCATAGACACATCCAAACTCCCTGAGGGACCAAATTGCTGGGCTGGGGGTTATGGGGACCATGGTCTCAGGGAACATCTAGCTCAATTGGCAAAGCATAGTTTATAAAGGAAATGTTCTACATTCTGCTTTGGTGAGTAGTGTCTGGGGTCTTAAAAGCTTGTAAGCAGCTGTCTAAGATACTCCACTGATCTCACCCTGTCTGGAGCAATGGAGAATGAAGAAAACTAAAGACACAGGAAGGATTGGTCCAAGGGACTAACGGATCACAACTATCACTGCTTCCATCAGACTGAGTCCAGCACAGCTAGATGGTGCCCGGCTACCATCACTGACTGCTCTGACAGGGATCACAGTGGAGGGTCCTGGACAGAGCTGGAGAAAAATGTAGAACAAATTTCTAACTCACAAAAAAAGACCAGACTTACTCTCCTGAGAGTATGGCCCCTGGGCACCATTTTAGCTCAATAATGAAGTCACTCCTGGGGTTGACTGGCCAAGGATTGGACAGGCCCATAAAACAAAACGAGACTAAATGGGCACACAGCCCAGAGGCAAGGACTGGAAGGTAGGAGAGGACGGGAAAGCTAGTAATAGTGAACCTAAGTTTGAGAAGGGAGAGTGTTGATATGTTGTAGGGTTGGTAGCCAATGTTACAAAACAATATGTGTACTAATTGTTTAATGAGAAGCTAGTTTGTTCTGTAAACCTTCATCTAAAGTACAATAATAAAATAAATTAAAAAAAGTAAATTATGCCTCCATATATGGAAACGCTGATGGCGTAGTGGTTAAGTGCTACGGCTGCTAACCAAAAGGTTGGCGGTTCAAATCCGCCAGGCGCTCCTTGGAAACTCTACGGGGCAGTTCTGCCCTGTCCTATAGAGTTGCTATAGAGTCGCTATGAGTCGGACTTGACGGCACTGGGTTTTTTTTTGTATATGCTTAAGATTGTCATCCAATGGTAAATGAAGAATCAGAGACATAGACTATGAGAACTTCAAAGAACTTAAAGAGTACTTAGTTATCCTTTCTTGTTGTTGTTGTTAGGTGCCATCGAGTTGGTTCCGACTCATAGCAACCCTATGCACAACAGAGCGAAACACTGCCCAGTCCTGCGCCATCCTTACAGTCGTTGTTATCCTTGAGCTCATTGTTGCAGCCACTGTGTGAATCCACCTTGTTGAGGGACTTCCTCTCTTCCACTGACCCTGTACTTTGCCAAGCATGATGTCCTTCTCCAGGGACTGATCCCTCCTGACAACATGCCCAAAGTATGTAAGACGCAGTCTCGCCACCCTTGCTTCTAAGGAGCATTCTGGTTGTACTTCTTCCAAGACAGATTTATTCGTTCTTCTGGCAGTCCATGGTATATTCAGTATTCTTCGCCAACCCCACAATTCAAAGGCGTCAATTCTTCTTCAGTCGTCCTTATTCATTGTCCAGCTTTCACATGCATATGATGCAATTGAAAATACCATGGCTTGGGTCAGGCACACTTTAGTCTTCAAGGTGGCATCTTTGCTCTTCAACACTTCAAAGAGGTCCCTTGTAGCAGATTGACCCAATGCAACACATCTTTTGATTTCTTGACTGCTGGTTCCATGGCTGTTGATTGTGGATCCAAGAAAAATGACATTCTTGACAACTTCAGTCTTTTTCCTTTTATCATGATGTTGCTCACTGGTCCAGTTGTGAGGATTTTTGTTTTCTTCATGTTGAGGTGCAATCCATACTGAAGGCTGTGGTCTTTGATCTTAATTAGTAAGTGCCTCAAGTCCTCTTCACTTTCAGCAAGGAAGGTTGTGTCATCTGCATAATGAAGGTTGTTAATGAGTCTTCCTCCAATCCTGATGCCCCGTTCTTCTTCATATAGTCCAGCTTCTTGGATTATTTGCTCACCATACAGATTGAATAGGTATGGTGAAAGAATACAACCCTGGCGCACAACTTTTCTGACTTTAAATCAGTCAGTATCCCCTTGTTCTGTCTGAACAACTGCCTTTTGATCTATGTAAAGGTTCATCATGAGCACAATTAAGTGTTCTGGAATTCCCATTCTTCGCAATGTTATTCATAATTTGTTATGATCCACACAGTCCAATGCCTTTGCATAGTCTATAAAACACAGGTAAACATCCTTCTGGTATTCTCTGCTTTCAGCCAGGATCCATCTGACATCGGCAATGATATCCCTGGTTCCACATCCTCTTCTGAAACCGGCCTGAATTTCTGGGAGTTCCCTGTCAATGTACTGCTGTAGCCGTTTTTGAATGATCTTCAGCAAAATTTTGCTTGCGTGTGATAATAATGATATTGTTCTATAATTTCCACATTCGGTTGGATCACCTTTCTTGGGAAGAGGCATAAACATGGATATCTTCCAGTCAGTTGGCCAGGAAGCTGTCTTCCATATTTCTTGGCATAGACGAGTGAGCACCTCCAGTGCTGCATCCGTTTGTTGAAACATCTCAATTGATATTCCATCAATTCCTGGAGCCTTGTTTTTCGCCAATGCCTTCAGAGCAGCTTGTACTTCTTCCTTTAGTACCATCAGTTCCTGATCATATGCTACTTCTTGAAATGGTTGAACATTGACTAATTCTTTTTGGTATAATGACTCTGTGTATTCCTTTCATCTTCTTTTGATGCTTCCTGCGTCTTTTAATATTTTCCCCATAGAATCCTTCACTGTTGCTACTCGAGGCTTGAATTTTTTCTTCAGTTCTTTCAGCTTGAGAAATGCCAAGCGTGTTCTTCCCTTTTGGTTTTCCATCTCCAGCTCTTTGCACATGTCACTATAATATTTTACTTTGTCTTCTCTAGAGGCCCTCTGAAATCTTCTGTTCAGTTCTTTTACTTCATCAATTCTTCCTTTTGCTTTAGCTGCTCGACGTTCGAGAGCAAGTTTCAGAGTCTCCTCCGACATACATCTTGGTGTTTTCTTTCTTCCCTGTCTTTTCAATGACCTCTTGCTTTCTTCATGTATGATGTCCTTGAAGTGATTGCACAACTTGTCCAGTCATTGGTCACCAGTGTTCAATGCATCAAATCTATTCTTCAGGTGGTCTCTAAATTCAGGTGGGATATACTCAAGGTCATATTTTGGCTCTCGTGGACTTGCTCTGATTTTCTTCAATTTCAGCATGAACTTGCATATGAACAATTGATGGTCTGTTCCACATTCTGTCCCTGGCCTTGTTCTGACTGATGATACTAAGTTTTTCCATTGTCTCTTTCCACAGATGTAGTCAATTTGATTTCTGTGTGTTCCATCTGGCGAGGTTCATGTGTATGGACACCATTTATGTTGGTGAATGAAGGTATTTGCAATGAAGAAGTCGTTGGTCTTGCAAAATTCTATCATTCGATCTCGGGCATTGTTTCTATCACCAAGGCCATATTTTCCAACTACTGATCCTTCTTCTTTATTTCCAACTTTCACATTGAAATCACCAGTAATTATCAATGCACCTTGATTGCATGTTCGATCAATTTCAGACTGTAGCAGCTGATAAAAATCTTCTATTTCTTCATCTTTGGCCTTAGTGGTTGGTGCATATATTTGAATGATAGTCGTATTAACTGGTCTTCCTAGTAGGTCTATGGATATTGTGCTATCACTGACAGCATTGTACTTCAGAATAGATCTTGAAATGTTCTTTTTGATGATGAATGCAACACCATTCCTCTTCAAGTTGTCGTTCCCAGCGTGATAGACTATATGATTGTCTGATGCAAAATGGCCAATACCAGTGCATTTCAGTTCACTAATGCTTTTTTTTTTTTTTTTTAAATGCCTAGGATATGGATGTTTATGCATTCCATTTCATTTTTGACAATTTCTAATTTTCCTAGATTCATACTTCATACATTCCAGGTTCTGATTATTAATGGATGTTTGCAGCTGTTTCTTCTCATTTTGTGTTGTGCCACATCAGCAAATGAAGGTCCCAAAAGCTTTACTCCATCCACGTCATTAAGGTTGACTCTACTTTGAGGAGGCAGCTCTTCCCCAATCAACTTTTGAGTGCCTTCCAACCTGGGGGGCTCATCTTCCAGCACTATATCAGACAATGTTCTGCTGCTATTCATAAGTTTTTCACTGGCTAATGCTTTTCAGAAGTAGAGTGCCGGGTCCTCTTCCTAGTCTGTCTTAGTCTGGAAGCTCAGCTGAAACCTGTCCTTCATGGGTGACTCTGCTGGTATCTGAATACCTGTGGCATAGCTTCCAGCATCACAGCAACAAGCAAGCCCCCACAGTACGACAAACTGACAGACATGTGGGGGTATCCTTTCTTATTTTGCACATAAAGATATCAAGGCCCAAAGATGGTAATGAGTCACTTACAAAAAAAAAAAAAGTTTAAAGAAAATATAATAGTCCACATTCTTTTTCCATAAAATAGATGGGCCCTTGTAGAAAGGTGGTTATTTTTAAATATATCTATAAATTTTTGATACCTCCCTTCAAGAGGTAGGAAACCCTGGTGCTGTAGTGGTTATGAACTACATCTGCAAACCACAAGGTTGGCAGCTCTAATCTACCAGACTCCTTGGAAACTCTATAGGGCAGTTCTGTTCTGTCCTATAGGGTAACTATGAGTTGGAATTGACTCGATGACAACAGGTTTGATTTTGGGTTCTCAAGAGGTAGAGATTCGCACCTTTCCCATTGAAGGAGAGTTGATGACTTGCTTTTAACAAATAGGTTGTGGTGGAACTGACCACAAGTGACTTCTGAGGCTAGGTCAATGTGGCTTCCTTCCTCTTTGCTTTCTTTCTGGGTTCACTCACTGTGGGCAAAGCCAGCTGCCATGTTGAAAAGATACTCAAGAACCCATATGGAGAGAACCATGTGGTGAGAAACTGAAGCCTCTTTACAATAGCCACTGAGGAATTAAGACCTGTTGCCACTAGCCATGTGAGTGGGCCATCTTGGAAGCAGATCCTATAGCTCCAGTCAAGTCTTCAGGTGCTTGCATCCCTGGCTAAAACCTTGATTGCAAGTCAAGCCTTGACTGAGAGACCCTGAGCCAGATCCACCCAGTTAAGTCTCTCCCAAGCTTGAGATAATAAATATTTGGTTTAAGTCATAGGGTTTTGCAGTAATTTGTTACACAGGTATAGCTGTAGCAAGTAAAGTTTTTCCCTCCTTAAGATTCGGTTCCTCTGCTATGTGATTTTTTTTCCCCTTTGGGCTAAACAAGTCAAAGTCAGATTATCCTAAAACTTAATGAATTTTGAATTTTCATTCAAATAAAAGCTTATTGCAAAAGCTTAATTTTAAATTATATTAGAATGTAAAATAATGGAAATTTGTATCATGGTTTTTTGAAAAAGGTAATGAGAATGTTTTTCTTAGTTTGTATTTTGTCCATTTTTACAGCTGGATTCTGATGGCACCATTACTATAGAGGAGCAGATTGTCCTTGTGCTGAAAGCCAAAGTACAGTGTGAACTCAACATCAGTGCTCAGCTCCAGGAGGGAGGTAAAGATGCTAAGAAAATTGTATCCCACAGACTGCAGACTTCTGCTCTTATTTAGTGTTAGAAGATCTTAACAGCAATTCCCTATGTTTCCACATGGAGGGGTGTGTATTAGAATAACGGCCCTTTTTTCATCTATTTACCCCACTTGTTCGTCCCTCCCTATAGAAGGAGTGACTTGCCCTATTAGTGAGTTTGGGAATAGGAATAGGGTGTATGCACATTAGCTTTTTTCTTAGGGACCTGCCCTCCTATAGAGAGCATACATACTGGTCTGCCCTTGACCGTGCAGTAGTAAGCTTTGTGGGACAGCCTCTGTCCCTGTGGGTATTGACCAGCTTTGGATAGTTAGTGCAATTCAGGACAGCAAAGAAGCAAGCTATATTCATCAAAAAACTTTATTGGTAATAAGATTTCAATTGTAAATCCATCTGTCTGACTCCTTATGTGTTTCTCAATTAGTTCCAAATTCAAGTGGGAAAGAGGGGTGCTATTTACTGAGCTCCCTAAATTCCTAATAATTAGAATGCAACAGAAAATTCCTTATATGCAATTCGATATCTGCTTTGTTCTAGTCTCCAAATGTTTTTAAAAATTTTTTTGTAATTTATTTCTAACTTAAATGGTTATGATCAGAAAATGTTGCCCCCATGATGCTAATTTTTAAAAATGTGCTGAGATTTTAGGGCTTATATTGTCTTTTAACTGAAGAGTTTGGCTCAGATAATTTATTAGTAACAATTATTATTATAATTTTTGTGGTTATTCTGGAAATTTTATAAGGTATATTTAACTTAAGAAAATTTAAAGCAAACTAGTAACATCCCCCGTTTCAAATAATAAAAGGAGTTTGAAATGCTTTAATTGCTTCTCAAGTTATATGCTATTGTTATACTGGATTTTAGGTATATCTTAATTTTATGTTATTATAAATTATATATCTTAATTTTATGTTATCATAAATTGTGGAGTTGAGATTTTTTAAGTGTATTCGACTTCTTACTATCTTTTTTTCCCTCACCTTTCTGTTTTGCACTTCATTCTGAGATAATTTCCTTCTTCCTGAAGTATATCTTTTAGGATTTCTTTAAGTTAGAATCCCTCTATAGTAAACTCTGTTTTTCTTTGTCTGCCAAATGTCTTTATTTTAGTCTCAATATTGAAAGATACTTCTTTGGGACATATTATCATTTGCTGAAATTTTTTGTTTTTTAGCACTTTTAAGATATTATTTCAGTTTTTTTTTTTTCTAGTTTCCTCTGTTACTGTTGAGAAATTCTCAGACTTTGTTGGTGATTTTTTTTTCCCTCTGGATCCTTTTAAGATCTTCTATTTGACTTTCATGTTCTGCAATTTTACACTGTATGTAAGTGTAGATTTATTGAATTTCTTGAATCAGAGGTCTGTATCTTTATTCAGTGCTGGGAATGTCTCAGCTATTTTGTCTTTGAAAATTTGCCCTCCATTCTGTTTATTCTGCCCTTCTGAGACATTAATTAGAAAAATGTGGGATCTTCCTGCACAGTTCTCCAAGTCTCCACATCTTATATTTCTTTCTTTCTTTTTTGGTCTCTCCACTGCTGTTTTACTAATGTCTTTAAGTCTATTGTCCTCTTTACCAGTTCTCTCTTTAGCTTTGTCTAATGTTTAAATTTGATAGTCTCTTGTGCCTTCAATATTCATTTAATATTTTCCTTATTTCCTTAAACCTATTTTGTATTTCACATTCAACAATTCCAATAGCCATAGACTTCATTGGTCAATGTTGACAACCACACATGGTGGTGTATTTTCTTGTGTATTTAATGATTCATGGTTAGAAACTCATGAAATTCAGTGTTAAAGTACATTCCTTCAGAGAACATTTGCATTTCCTTTTGTAAGGTGCCTAGAAGAGCTATCAACCTAAGTTCACTTTAAACTAAATTTAGGTGACATATCAATGTAAGCTTATGGTTAGAAATTGTCAGGGAAGTTTTTTTTTTTTTTTTTTTCTTCTTTACTGTTCCTCTCTCAACTCCAAATGGAGCTAAGGCTGAAACAGATCGATCTGTTTCTGAAGACTGGTTTTGTTTCTAGTTTACCTACCAAAGCAGTTATATTTGGGGGATTCTGACTTGATACAGGGATCCCCAATCCAATTTTCACCCTTATCTGGCATAAGTCTTCATCTTTTTTTGCTGAAACATCACCGAAACCCAAGCTCTAAGTCAATAAAATTCTCTAAGATGAATTCAAATGCAGTACTTGCTAAGATATAGAATATTCTGTGGCCTCAGATTGACTTCTATACTCTATAGCCATCTAAACCATGCTTTAAAATGATGATTTTCATTCTAATATGGTCTTTGTAGGTATGTTGTATTAGGTGGGAGTTCTCTGCATAGTTAGACTGATAGTGCCATGAAAGGGAATCCTTCATGCTACTCTCTAAAGAACACTGACTGATATCTCAGATGTACAGCTCGGCCAACAAGGAACAGCATCAACACAAAGGAATTTGTAGGGATTATTTTCTATGAGGGCTGAATGAATTATTTTCTATGAAAAATTTTGAGCTAAAAGATATCTCAGAGATTACCTAATCCAACATTATCATCTCCAAAGTTTTTTTTTAACAGTTCAACAAATATTATGTGCCACCATGTATTGATGAGTAAGATTCAGTCTTGGCTTGTGGAGCTGATTGTCTAGTAAGGGAGATAGACATCTTTTGTTATTCTGTGTAAGTTTAACAACAGAGGTACTTAGAACTATGAGACCACCAAAAAGCATCTTAATTCATCAGGAGGTATCAAAGAAGCCTTCCTGGAGGAATAATCATCTCATCTTAAAACTAAAGAATGGGTGGGAGTTAGGTGGGTGAAGAAGGACGTAAAAGGAATTTCAGGCAGAGGGAAGAAGATACGCAAAGGCAAGGAAGTATGAGCAGTTACACGCCACATGAATTACACTTAAAATAACAAGTTAACTAGATGTAAATTTATATAACATCTAAAATGTATGAAGAAAGAAGTCATATGAAACATGTAGATGAATAAATATGAAAAGAGAAAAGGCATTTTCTTTGAGATCCTTCTCCATTCAAATAGGATCAAATTAAAGCTGGCCAAACTTTGGTCTGCCTTTCAGTGAAAATGTCTAGTTATTTGTAAATTCACTCAAAGTATCTTCAATTTATATGTATAAAAAAAGAGTGTTATTTTAAACTCACTAGCTAATTTAAGGAATTTTTATTAAAAAAATTTTTTTTTTAAAGAACCCCAAAGATTTCCACAAGAAAACTACTTGAACTAATTGAAAAATTCAGCAGAGTAGCAGAATGTAAGATCGACATAAAAAAAATCAATTGAATTCCTGTATACTAACAAATAGAACTTCGAAAAGGAAATCAGGAAAACAATACCATTTATAATAGCCCCTACAAAGATAAAATACTTAGGAATAAATCTAACCAGAGATGTAAAAGACCTGTACAAAGAAAACTGCAAAACTGTATTGTAAGAAACCAAGAGACATACATAAATGAAAAAACATACCATGCTGATGGATCGGAAGACTCAACATTGTGATAATGTCAATCCTACCCAAAGTGATCTATAGATATAATGCAATCCCAATCCAAATACCAACAGCATTCTTTATGGAGATGGAAAAACAAATAATGAACTTTATATCGAAAGGAAAGAGGCCCCAGATACGCAAAGCATTACTGAAGAAAAAGAACAAAGTAGGAGGCTTCATATTACCTGATCTCAGAACCTATTCTATAGCCACAGTAGTCAAAACAGGCTGGTACTGGTACAATGACAGACACACAGACCAATGGAACAGAATTGAGAACCCAAATGTAAATTCATCCACCTTTGGTCAGCTGACCTTTGACAAAGGACCAAAGTCCATTCAATGGGGGAAAAGACAGTCTTTTTAACAAATGGTGCTGGCAAAACTGGATGTCCATCTATAAAAAAATGAAACAGGACCCATACCTCACACCATACACAAAAACTAATTCAAAATGGATCAAATACCTAAATATAAAACCAAAAATGATAAAAATCATGGAAGAAAAATTAGCAACAACCCTAGGGGCCCTAATACTTGGTATAAATTCAATACAAGCCATAACTAACAATGTACAAATACCAGAAGATAAAGTAGATAACTAAGAGCTCCTGAAAATTAAATAGTACGCTCATCAAAAGACTTCACCAAAAAGTAAAGAGAACCTACAGACTGGGAAAAAACTTTTGGCTATGACATACCTGACAAGGATCTAATTTCTAAAATCTATAAGATACTGCAATACTGTAACAATAAAAAGACAAATGATCCAATTAAAAAATGGGCAAAAGATGTGAACAGACACATTACCAAAGAAGACATTCAGGTGGATCACAGACACCTGAGGAAATGCTTGTGATCCTTAGCCATTAGAGAAATGTAAATCAAAACTACAGTGAGATACCATCTCACCCTGACATTGCTGGCACAGATCAAAAAAACAGAAAATAACAATTGTTGGAGAGGTTGTGGGGAGATTGGAACTCTTATGCACTGCTCGTGGGAATGTAATATGGTACAACCACTGTGGAAAATGATATGGTGCCTCCTCAAAAAACTGGAAATAGAAATACTGTATGATCTAGCAGTCCCACTCCTAGGAATATATCCTAGAGGAATAAGATCCATCACACGAATAGACATATGTACACCAATGTTCACTGCAGCATTATTCACAATAGCAAAAAAGATGTGAACAACCTAAATGGCCATCAAGAGATGAATGGATAAACTTTTTTACACACAGTGGAATACTATGCAAAGATAATAAACAATGATAAATCCAAGTAAATCTCAGAACGTGTGGATCTGAAGGGCATTATGCTGAGTGAAATAAGTCAATCTCAAAGAAACAAATATTCTATGAGACCACTATTATAAAAACTCAAGAAAAGGTTTACACATAGAAAAAAACAATCTTTGATGGTTATGAGGGAGAGGCGGGGAATCACTAACTCAATAGCAGACAAGTGTTAACTTTGGTGAAAGGAAAGAAAATACACAATATAGGGAAAGTCAACACAACTTGACCAAGGCAGAGCCATAGGAGCCTCCTAGACACATCCAAACACCTTGAGGGACTGAGTTACTAGGGCTGAGGGCTGGGGACCATCATCTCGGGGAACATCTAGGTCAATGGGCATAACGTAGTTCATTAAGAAAATGTTCTACATCCTAGTTTGGTGAGTAGCATCTGTAGTCTTAAAAGCTTGCAATCAGCCATCTAAAATACGTCTATTGGTCCCATCACGTTTCGAGCAAAAGAGAATGAAGAAAACCAAAGATGGAAGGAAAATATCAGTCTGAAGGACCAATGGACCACAGAAACCACAGCCTCCACTAGCCTGAGCCCAGAAGAAATAGATGGTGCCCAGCTACCGCCACCTACCTCTCTGACAGGGATCACAATCGAGGGTTCCAGGCAGAACAGGAGAAAAAATGTAAAACAAAATTCAGATTCACAAAAAAAGACCAGACACTGGTCTGACAGAGACTGGAGGGACCGCTGAAACTATGGCCCCTGGACACCACTAACTGAGAACTGAAGCCTCTCCACTCCTGAAGTCCACCTTTTAGCCAAAGATTAGACAGGCCTATAAAAGAAACAACACATGTGAGGAATGTGCCTCTTAGTTCAATCAAGTATAGACCAAACGGGCAACACTTGACCAAAAGCAAAGACAAGAAGGCAGGAACGGACAGGAAACCTGGAAGAATGGACATGGGAAACCCTGGGTGTAAAGGGAAAGGGGGAGAGTGCTGACACGATGCGAGGTTTGCAATCAATATCATAAAACAATTTGTGCATAAATTTTTGAATGAGAAACTAATTTGGGCTGTACTTTCACCTAAAACACAATAAAAAAAATTGAAGATTGAAAGATGTGTAACAAATGTTTAGGAATAAGATATTATGTTGCCTGCAATTTACTTTAAAATGTCATAACAAAAAATATATTAGATGAAATAAAAATGCTAAAACAGTAATAACTGTTAATTCTTAAGTCATGCTTGTATAATATTTTCTCTTTTCTTTCTGAATGTTTATGAAAGAAAAAAATGTAAATATGTATTCCTATTTATAAAACTATTCAATTATTTAAAAACAAAAAAGATAATATTATTTATCCCAGTTCTACTTCTGAAAAAAGACCAAGTTAGATTCTTCAGATTTTAGATTGTTCTAAATATCATTGCTTGAAAAGCTTCATTACTAAGTAGTTTGTCTTGGCACACACAAAAGATTACAAGAATTATAATTAATGGTGTTAAGTTATAAAGGGAGATTGGTGAGTCATTAAGTAACTAATTAGTGTCTTGCCAAATAATAAAAGCATTTACTCACATATGATATGAAATGATTATCAAAGAGAAGATGCTAATTAAGGTTCTGTGTTATTTAGAGGTCATCATTTACCCAATCTTTTCAACTTTCTGTGAATGTTTATCCGTGTGTTTGTCAAAGAGCCATCAGAGAAATAAAACTGACTGTAAATGGACGTGATCTGCAGAAACATTTGGGGGGAGCATTGGTCTCTTTAAATTTTGGGGAGTGTGAAGATTGGTAGTGGTGGTGGGATCTTGTGGGGACCTAGAAAACTGTACTTCTTAAAGCGTAAAGAAAAAAATCAGATGTTTTTCCCATAGCAATTTAAAAATGACATGAATACAAAATAAGCAAGTCATTGGATGTTACAGTTGTATGAAGATTTTATTCCATCATGTGACTACGTCTTGCCAGAAACAATGTATGACTGCCCAGCGTAGATTTTAGAGGAACAATTGGGTTACAGGAAAACAAGAATATGTGTCCTGGGTTAATTTATATAGATTTCAGAATCGACTCGACGGCACTGTTTTTTTTTTTTTAATCAGGTATAAGATTGAACAGTCCAGATGAATAAAGACATGCGACTTGCTAATGGCATTGGAATGGATTGGAAGCCATATGGGATGCTGTCAAGATACAGGAAAGAGTCTAGGGCAAAGTAGATGGGAGAGGTTGATTCAAAACACTCTGTATAAACAGGAAAGAAAGAAAGAAACAAACAAAAAGCAGGTAATGGTGGAAAGAGAAGCAGGAGAAGCTGTGCAGCTGAAGCAGGAGCCAGTGCGATGAGTTTCTGGGTCATTTGTGATGATGTAGAGCCTCAGCTTGTATTATCTGGGCAAAGTAAGGCTGTTTCCAAGAAAATGTTCTCTTCTCCAAGAACACTGTGGGCAGGGGAAGCCATGTTTTTCTTATTGCTTCAGCAGTCCACAAAGCAAATAAAGTGTTTGTTTCTCTGTGATAGGTTGGACACTAAAAAATTTCAGGTTTATGCTGAGTTATTTTCTGTAGTAGGCAATGGTTTGATGAGTTCTGTAATCAGACTTTAAAACCGAACAAACTGACACCATGATCATTAGCTTAAAGAAAGACCCTCAGCTAAAGTTAGTGTAAGTGGTAACCACAAAAATTCAGAGAACTATAATAAATAGTACTTGTGGGAGGCAGAAAAATGGCCCTCAGAAGATGTCCATACCCTAATCTCTGATGTTAAGCCTGTGTATGTTACTTTACGTGATAAAAGGCATTTTGCTGATGGATTTAAGGTTAGGGATCTTAATATAGGGAGATTATCCTGGATTATTTTGGTGTGCCCAGTGTAATCACAGGGACCCTTAAAAAAGCGGAAGAGGAAGGCAGAAGCATCCCTCAGAGATGTGGCAAAAGGGGAGAGTGCAGGAAAGATTTGAAGTGTGAGAAGGACTAGACCATCCCTTGCTGACTTGGAAGATGGAGGAAGGGGGCACAAGCCAAGGACTGCAAGCAGCTTCTAAAAGCTGGGAACAGCTTTCAGCTGACAGTCAGCAAGGAATCAGGGAGCTTTGTCCTCCAACCGCAAAGAGCTGAAATCTGCCAACAACCCAAATGTTCAAGGAAACGGATTGATTTGTAACTAATACAAGTGCAATTGTTTAAATCTTTTTAATTTGCGCAAATCAAATGTTCTGGTTGTCTGGACCTTGGATGAGGTTAGTAGGTGAATTCTGGGCATTCGTATCATATCTACCCTATTCTAATTTCTAAAACTACCAATTTGTTTTATATTTTACCACAGGCAGAGATCTGAAATTTTGTATATTTGAATGCATTTATTGTCTGGTTCCGACTAAATTTTTCTTTGTTTGCTTTTTAATTTCTATCTTCACCAGAGGGAAATTGTTTCCCAGAATGGGATGGACTAATTTGTTGGCCCAGAGGAACAGTGGGGAAGATATCGGCTGTCCCATGCCCTTCTTACATTTATGACTTTAATCATAAAGGTATTGCCTTTTTCTAAAATGATTAATTTGAAACAGAATTCTACTTTTCTTTCTTTCTTTCTTTTTAAATAGACTCTAAGGGAATTGAGCAATTTCAACATCTTTCTTCATGTCTTTGTAGGAGTTGCTTTCCGACATTGTAACCCCAACGGAACATGGGATTTTATGCACAGTTTAAATAAAACTTGGGCCAATTATTCAGACTGCCTTCGCTTCCTGCAACCAGATATCAGCATAGGAAAGGTAATGGTATTTTTGTGTTTGTGAAACTTTAAAGGAAAAAAGAATAATGCTTTTGCATAATTCTTGGTTATCAGCCATCCTGTATAAAAACCCTTTTATTCTTTAACATGATGATTATAAAAGGCTGATCTAATTTCACATCAGTGTTGTTTCCAATATAGCAATCATATGGAAACCTTGAAAACTTCCAGATAGTTACTTGTAAGTTATACCTGCTGGTTTAAAAGCCATGCTTTAATTTATAGTACTTAGACCTCTTCAGTAAAAATACACGATAATATATAGGTGTGATGCTAGGAGTCAACATGATAAATGGATGTACGAATGATTTTTTTGAGGACCCTGACCACCTAGAGTCTACCATGCATAAACTCTCCCAACATTAGAATTTTCCTTTATGCCTGGTGATGTTTTTGGTAGAAAGAGCAGTAAGAGAGAAGTGGTAAGTTAAAGATTTCTTTATTATTACCATTACTATCATATATATGGAAACCCTGGTAGCATAGTGGTTAAAAACTACATCTGCTAACCACAAGGTCAGCAGTTTGAATCCACCAGGTGCTCCTTGGAAACTCTATGGGGCAGTTCTACTTTGTTCTATAGGGTCGCTATGAGTCTGAATTGATTCAATGGTAATGTTTTTTTTTGTTTTATCACACATATATTAGTTGCAATTAATATTGCTATTAGCATTCGTAGTCCCAACTTCCTTTCTTAACTTTCTTCTTTTCTAACGTAAAGCACTATCACCTTACTGAACTCTTTAGTAAGTTGCTGAATGATCTTCAGTTTTGTATTTTATCACTGACAATCTTCTTGGATAAAATTAGTCAATGGAAAGAATTTTTCTTAGATAAAATTGGTCAGTTTTGGGAGATTATCACTCTACAACAGAACTAAAGCCAATATTGAGTGAATATAAAATGCTTCAAAATAAATTTCAGTTTCAATGACAGAAACATTCACTGATTTTTACTATACTCTGTAATAAATTTTGTTGTGCTTTAAATGGTGAAAAATAGAGATCTTTCACAGCTTTTAAATGTCCATTAGATTAAATCATGGTTTTATTTATACACAATTCTAACTTTATAACCATTTTTTGTGATTACTGTGTATCCCAAGAAGCAAAGCAATTAAGGATGGTTGGTATACCCAAGATATGTACTATTTCATATAAAACGGGTTTAAAAGTTAACTGAAAAATTTGAAGAATTTCATTAGCATAAATAATTAATTTTATCTGCTTAATTAAAAAGATAAAAAATGTTTTCTATTGTTGACAATCATTAAACAACAATTTGAGAAAGTTTAAGAAAAATAAGTGTCTACTAATAAAACTATCTCCTAAAGTTTTTATATACTGGAGGGCAAAATGATATTACTTATTTATAAATTATAATTTATTAATGGTTATAATGACTTTTTTTTTAATATGAAGGAAAAGGAATATACACATGCATGTATTTAGAAAAAATGGCACATCTTTATTGGAGAAATAAGACTGAGGTGTTTTTAAATACCTATTATTTTGTTCTTTAAGTAATTTCTACATCATTGGCTTGGCAAAGTTAGGTAATCACCTTTACTAAAAAGAAGAGAAGGAACTATTATAAGGCACAAAGTTATTAAATTCTTTAGAATGTGGTATTTAAAATATTAGCACACTGTAGAAGTTACCATGTAATATAGGTCATACTTAAAGGCCATGTGACCTTCAGGAAAGCAATTTGGCAATATGTATGAAAACGCTTCAAAGGGGTCATATCCTTTGATCTTATAATTTTACTTCTAAGGTTCAAGCATAAGAATTTAAGACGGGGAGAACTTAATGAAGAAAATGCTCAGTGAAGCATTATTATTATTATTTTTCATGAATAAACTCAGTTTATTGCAAAGTAGTCACGGTAAGGCACACAGGTAAGACCACAAGAGAACCTTGACAATATAAGATTAGTCAAATGATTGGAATCCAAACCTTTAGACGTCAGGCTTTTATCTTTAACGAGAGGAAGGTTCCCTCACAGCTGCCCATCACAACAGTGATGGGCAAAGCCTGCCGCTACATTCTTTCAGTAAATGTGCCAAAGTCCAGGGTTCATATGTGATTTTCTCACCTTGCCTTTGAAGCATGAATCTTTATAGTGCATAGAATTTAAGATTCAAATAAAGAAATGATTTAAATAAGGTCATACATATATATGTAAAGTATTTGCAATGTTCTGGGAAATAATTTTGTTTTAAGTTAACTGAAAACAAACAAACCAACAACAACAAAAACCAGATAATACACATTTATGTAAACTGAGATAGCAGATACTTAAAACAATAGGAAATGATACATAGAAATAGAATGAAAGGAATTACATGAAATATTAACAGTGTTTATTTTTTTGTTGCTGAGGATTTGAGAGATTTTTCCCCCTCTTTTGTATTTTACACATTATCCAAATGTTTTCTATAATAAACTTTAATATTTTATTAACAGAAAATAACATGTAGTAAATGCTTAAAACAAAACAAAACAAAACAGAATACAAAGACCTCTGCTTTCAGTCAGGATGTAGGAAATTACAATTATCAGAATAAGCTGGATACGACTCAATCAATAATTTGCAAAAACCTATCAGAAGCTGAAGATGCAAAGAAATCTAAATGAACCAACTCCAGAAATGAGCAAGTCCTTCCTATGAGAGGAGAGATCCATGGCTACATTCATTTCTGGGACTGTAGCAAAAGGGGTACAACCACATCAAGTCAATTCTGACTATAAGACAAAGTAGAACTGCCCCACAGAGTTCCCAAGGAGTGCCTGGTGGGTTCAAACTGCAGACCTTTTTGTTAGCAGCTGTAGCTCATAACCACTATGCCACCAGGATTTCCCAACCACATCACAGAAGGGGATAAAAAGAAAAGAACCAAACGTTTAAACCAACTTTTAACAGACAGGGCTGGTGTAAGGGCATAGAATTCCAAGGAGAGAGCATCGGTCACAGTGACCTCTCAGCCACCAGCCAATTCTTTCCTATGGGGCTTTCACTGAGTATATGGAGCCAGTATGCCAATGGCTAGGGGTAGTGCAGGAGGGCTAAAAGAAATCCTCTAAGATTTGCATGGGACCCTCACAGAATGAAAGGCAGCAGTTAGTTGAAGGCATGGGGCAGAACAGAGGAGCTGGGTGATATCCCTTGAGGCTCAGAAGGCCCTCACTAAGTCTGTGACTGCTGCAGCCATAGGTGGTGGATGGGAAGCTGAGAGAGAGTCCCCGGAGATGCAAAGGGCTCTCATGGAGTGAGTGGTTGCTACAGCTCACTGAAGGCTTAGGAAAGATAGGACAGCTAAGAGAAAGCCAAAGGAGTGCTGAGACAGATCTCCCCAAGGCACAAGGAGCCATCTAGAGCAAGGCATTTTCTAGCTGAAGACTGGAGCAGAGCAGGGGGATGGAATAAAATAATTTTTATTGACCTCTCTTCAAGTTCACTGATCCTTTCTTCTGTGTTCAGTCTAATTGCTGACTTCATTTTTATATTGTATTTTTCAGTTCTAGAATTTTCATTTGGTTTTCTTTTTAATTTCTTTGCTGAATTTCCCATCTGTTCACACATTTTAAATGTACCTTTTCATTAGATCATCTAATATATTTATAATACTTATTATTAAGTCCTTATCTGTGAATTGTAACATCTGAATCATCTGTTTTTCTGGTCTTATTTTGACTCTTGATTTTGGGTTAAATTTTTCTTTTCTCTGCCTTGTGATATTTGATTACGTGCCAGGCATTGTAGGTAAAAGACTGAAGTATATATTATTTACCCCCTGAAATGGTCAGGCCTCTTCCTCTGTCAGACTGGTTAGGTGGGAAGGTTGGATTACTTTAAAATTGTTGTTAAATTTGTTTTATGTTTTGATAGCAGAATCAAGACTTACCCTTGACAGAGCTTGGGATCGGACCGCTAGTAACCTTCTAAGAATATTACATAGGTTTTAGTCCATCTGGCAGCTTACCCAGCCATGGAAGGTTTCCTTCTGCTTTTGAAACATCCATCAGCTTTTCCAGTTGCTGGGGATTTCACTTTGCTTTGAGCTCTGACCCAGGCTTTCTGTACCTCATTCCACCCTGCTGCCCTGCCCCCAGTCTTCAGCTAGACACTGCCTTGCTCTAGATGAAGGCACCTTGTGTTTTGGAGAGATCTTCCTCAGTTTTCCTTTGGCATCTCTCTTAGCTCTCATGTCTTCCTCAAGCCTTCAGTGAGCTTCAGAAAGTATTGATACATGCAACAACTTCGATAAATCTCCTGGGTATTATGCTGATTTTAAAAAAAAAAACAACAATCTCAGACATATGATTCCATTAATATAACATTTATGAAATGACAAATTATAGAGCTGGGAAATAGATTAATGGTTGACGGGGGTTAGGGATGGTGGGGGGAAGAGGGCAGGTGTGACTATAAAGGGTTAGCACAAGGGAGATTTTTGTGGTAATGGAGCAGTTCTGTATCTTGATTGCAGTGGTGGTTACATAAACCTACATATGTGATAAAAAGACATAGAACTATACACACACGCACATTATAGCAATGTCAAATTCCTGGTTTTGACATGTAGTATGTAAGATATAATCACTGGGAGATACTGAATGAAAGATAAAGGGGATATTTGTTACTATCTTTGTAACTTCCTGTTAATCTGCAATTATTTCAAAATAAATAAAAATTTGAAAAATAATTGCTGATATAGATAACTATCAGTGAATCTCAAAACAGTATGTTGACAAAAAAAAAAAACCAGAGATAAAAGTATAATATGTACTATATAATTCTAAGAAGTCCGAGAATAGTCAGCAAGTATATGAAATACATGAATAGGTAAAAGCTAATTTGTGGTAACAGTGGTTACCTGGGGGTGGGTAGTGGGTGGTTTTGTGACTAGCAAGGGGCACAAATCAACTTGATTGTCAAAGCTTATCAAAGTACTTAAGATGTGCACATTTTATTTTAGGTAAATTATAATTCAATTAAAAAGTTAAAAATAAAGTAGAAAATATATTCCAAAAATGACATATTCTTCTTGCTAGTTTTCTGATAGAACAGTCCTTTAACATGTGTGTGTATCTCTTCTCCTTTAGCAAGAATTCTTTGAACGCCTCTATGTCATGTACACTGTTGGATACTCCATATCCTTCGGTTCCCTGGCTGTGGCTATTCTTATCATTGGTTATTTCAGGTGAGTGACTCAATCATTCTTTCTCCATGAAGGGACAGGTTCTGCTTCCTACCCATAGAAGACACAGAGATCTCATAAAATATTTCCCCAGACCACAAGTTTTTTAATTCAGTACAGTTAATTATTCATGAGTGTCATGGATTGAATTGTGTCCCCCAAAATATATGTCAACTTGGCTAGGTCATGATTTCCAGTATTGTATGATTGTCTACCATTTTGTCATCTGATGTGATTTTCCTTTGTGTTGTAAATCCTATCACTATGATGTAATGACTTGGATTAGTGGCAGTTATATTGATGAGACCTACAAGATTAGGTAGTGTCTTAAGCCAATCTTTTTTGAGACATGTAAGAGAGAAGCGGGCAGAGAGACGTGGGGACCTCATACCACCAAGAAAGCAGCGTCAGGAGCAGAATGCATCCTTTGGACTCAGGTCCCTGCACGAGAAGCTGCTTGACCAGGGGAAGATTGATGACAATGACTTTCCTCCAGAGTTGACAGAGATATAAAGCCTTCTCCTAGAGCTGGCGCCCAGAATTTGGACTTCTAGCCTATTGTACTCTGAGAGAATAAACATCTGTTAAGGCCGTACACTTGTGGTATTTTCGTTATAGCAGCATTAGATGACTAAAGCAATGAGAAATTAAGTTTTTTGTTTGTTTGTTTAAACACTTCAGTTACTGAAGCAGTATCAGACTTTTAAGCAATAGATCTGCATTGCAGTGTATTTGTTTGCAAAGTGATACAGAGCAGAGTTGAATGAGTTACAAAAATTTTCACTCATGATATAATGGCTTATTTCACTTTGCTCAGATAATTTTAGTGCTACTGAACAGAAATTTGTCTTAAATAGTCTCCCAAATTATCTGATGTCAACACATAAATAGTCTTTATTGCTTTTGTTGTGGTTTATTTTTATTTATTGTACTTTAGATGAAGGTTTACAGAACAAACTAGCTTCTCATTAAACAATTGCTGTGGTTTATTTTACCCACTTTTGTTGTGGTTTATTTTTTACACACTTTTATCCAACTCAATTCAACTTAATTCAACACGGAATTTCGAGCACCAATATGGAGATATGAGTGAACAACATGTGTAGTATGTATGTATTCATGAAGCTCACAGTTGGTGTGTAACACAAATATCTGAGAAAACAATTGGTATTTTAGTATTCCTTGTCAACCACTTTAATTTTGTTCTATAAGAATTGTTGTTATTGTTAGCTGCAGTCGAGTTGGCTCTGACAGCGACTTTATATGTAACAGAACAAAACGCTGCCTTGTCCTGTGCCATCCTTACAATCGTTGGTATGTTTGAGCCCATTGTTGAAGCCACTGTGTCATTCCATTTCATTGAGGGTCTCCCTCTTTTTTGCTGATCTTTTACTTTACCAAGCATGATGCTAATGAAGTTTTTAAGTATAAGTTTAACACAATTTGATTTGGGGATTATAGAGGGATTCCTCACAACAACATTGTAAAGTTGGCTTGGGAGGTATTATCACATTTTAGAGACTAGGAAATTAGAGCTAAATGTCTAAGGTAACAATATTGTACGTAGTCAAGCTGCAAAGGGAACCTCTTTATCTAGAGCTCATTCCACTACACTAAGTTTAGCTGTGGTCATTGGTCTTGCAAAATTTTGCTGAAGATAATTAAAAAATGATCGCAGCGTTACATCCACAGGAAACTACCAGAAATTCAAGCCAGATTCAGAAGAGGACATGAAACGAAGGATATCATTGCTGATGTCAGATGGATCTTGGCTGAAACCTGAGAATACCAGAAAGATGTTTACCTGTGTTTTTTTACTATGCAAAGGCATTCGACTGTCTGGATCATACAAATTATGGATAACACTGTGAAGAATGGGAATTCCAGATCACTTAATTGTGCTTGTGAGGAACCTGTACATAGACCAAGAGGCAGTTGTTTGAACAGAACAAGGGTATATTGCATGGTTTAAAGTCAGGAAAGGTGGGCATCAGGGTTGTATCCTTTCACCATACCTATTCAATCTGTATGCTGAGCACATAATCTGAGAAGCTGGACTGTATGAAGAAGAAATGTGACATTGGGATTGGAGGAAGACTAACAACTGTCAATATGCATGTGACACAACCTTGCTTGCTGAAAGTGAAGAGGACTTGAAGTACTTACTAAGATCACAAACTACAGCTTTCAGTATGGATTACACCTCAACATAAAGAAAACAAAAATCTCACAACTGGAACAATAAGCAACATCATGGTAAACAGAGAAAAGATTGAAGTTGTCATAAATTCTAATCGGTTCCACAGTCAACACCTATGGAAGCAGCAGTCAAGAAACCAAAGAATATATCGCATTGGGCAAATCTGCTACAAAAAATCTCTTTAAATGTTAAAGGGCAAAGATGTCACTTTGAGGACTAAGGTGTGCCTGACCCAAGCCATGATATTTTCAGTTGCCTCATATGCATGTGAAAACCGGACAATGAATAAGGAAGACTGAAGATAGATTGACACAGTGGCTACAATAATGGGCTCGAACATAGCAATGACTGTGAGGATGGCTCAGGACTGGGCACTGTTTTGTTCTGTTGTACATAGGGTGGCTATGAATCAGAACTGACTTGACAACACCTAACAACAACAAGCTTAGCTGTGTCTGTTCAGAACAATAGATAATTTTTTGGGGGGGGTGAGATAATTCTTTATGAGAAGGAAAATGCTACAAAATAATTCAAGAGAAAACAAATGACTAAGTAATAATTGTTTAATTTACATAATAATTAATAACAGTATTTAACAGTAAATTCTTTCTATACAACAAAAAGTTCTGCAAAAATTATAGAAGCTCTTCTTTTCACCACATAAAATACCCCCCGATTAGGACAGTAAATAGCATTTAAGTCTCTTAAAAATCAAAATGTACTTATATATTGTGATAGCCATTATTCATAGTCAATATTTGCCACGTACACGGATAACGTGTTTGGCTGAACAATGCTCACACCTGAAAACTCCTCCAGTGAGGTGTCAATCAATGAAGAGAATCATCTGAGCACAAGGAATATAAATACATGTCCATGGCATTAAAAATATATTCACTTCCAAAATGTCTACATTTAGGTCAGTCTCATTTGACCTTAACCCCTATATTATGAGACATAAAAATACATTATTTGGATTAAAATGTTTTACTATTAATATTTGGGTGCTTTGTCCATTCTGGAAGACAAAGTAGTGTTAGTTGTGTATTTAAGCTCTCATAGTCAAGCAGTGGTGGAGCTGGGCCTTTTGACCAGATTACACAACCTTTTTTTTTTTTCATAAAAGCTTAAAAAATGTCTTTTTGTAGTTAGCTTTCTGTACTGGAACTTAGTGGCACTATATCTACCTGTAAGTATGTTACTGGCTTAACTTTTGTCTACGATCTTTTTATAATTCCAAAGCTTTTTAGGTGAAAGTAGGCTTATTTACTCTCAAACATTCCTAGGAAATAAAATTGTCATGTTACCAAAATAACTTACTTTTTCTTGTAGAGAATGTGTAGAAAATATGAAAGTTCCAATTTTAATATTGTTTATCCCTTTTCAAGGTGGTTCTCCATTAATTATTTGTTATTTTAATATGTAGTAAAATATAATATTTAATATTTCAAAATCTGGATCAACATGATAATAGATTAGGATAAATTTGAAATTTATTCTCAAGATGTTACATTTTAGTTTTAGATTCCAATTGTTTTTATTGGAAATATATAATAATGGGTTTCTGTCTTTGTTCAAGTTTATCATAGTTTCCTCTTTTTTGCAGAGCCTGAGGCTCATTTATACCTTTTCTTTCCCCACTTCTGATTTAATTCAAATCCAAATACTGAAAATTTTCTCTTCATAGGCGATTGCATTGCACCAGGAACTATATCCACATACACTTGTTTGTGTCTTTCATGCTGAGAGCTGCAAGCATCTTCGTCAAGGACAGAGTGGTCCATGCTCGCATAGGAGAAAAGGAGCTACAGTCCATGATCATGCAGGGTGACCTGCAAAATTCCATAGAAGTACCTTCTCTAGACAAGTCACAATATGTAAGTATTTTCATTACAGACTGGTATAACATTACAAATATGTAAGGAAAGTTTAACAGTTTACTAAATATGTGTTAACATGTTTTGGCTCATCTTGACCTGTGAAATAACCTCTCTGTACAAAATGAAAAAGGCTACCAATTTGTTTACTGACTTTTATTACCTCAATTCTACCCTCAACTTCCATGCCTAATCCCTCATCATTTTATATTATGCAAAGTGTTTGGGACCTTTCCTCAAGAACATTTCTGGAATGGAAATTGCAAAAAGTACCTGGAGAGAATGGCATTTGATGTAGCAACTATCATGGCTCACCACTTTCAAAAGTGGGGTGGTGGGGGGGAACCTTGCAAGACCGGAACTTTGGGGTTTAAAAGCACACAATACTGACTCTAGGCTGGTCTTGTGACTTACTTTGCCAAATAGAGGTGGAAGTGATGGTTTGCCAGTTGAGGCTAGACCTCAAGAAAACTGGAATATTACCCCACTCTCTTTCAAGATGCCACCACCATGAGAACAAGTTGAGGACAGCTTGTTGGAGAATAAGAGACCATATAGAGCAGAGGCAAATTATACCAGCCGAGGCCATTCTAGACCGGTCAGCCCCATCTGACCTGCCAGCTGACTGCAAACATATGACTTAGTCAAGAGTAACCAAGCCCAACCCAGATTAGCAGGACCACCTGGTCAATTCATAGACTCGTAAGAAGTAATATAAATACTGTTTTAAACCATTAAGTTTTTGGACAGTTTGTTTTGCAGCTGATTGATAAACTAGGAAAGTTTTTCACCAGCAAATATTCTTTAAATTCTTATTTGATTTCTTTAATCCAAAAGACTTTCCTTATGGAACTTCCAAGAAGGTGTCAAACTCAAGCCAAACAAAACCCATTTCTGTAGGGTACATTCTGACTTACATAGCGACCCTATAGGACAGGGTGTAGGAGCGGCTAGTGGATTCAAACGGCCAACTTCTTGGTTAGCAGGCAAGCTGTTAACCACTGCACCACCAGGGCTCAGGCAGTCCCAGGTTAGGAATGAGATTCGTTCCTAAGTGTGTCTTTAAGTCAAATTTGTTCGTAAGTCGGAACACGTATGTACAGTTCTTATTTAGACTTTGGTGCAAGAAAAGGCTCGAAGACTTTTCAGTGATTCAGTAGCTGCATGTGCAGCAAGCGAAGGTGACTGTGATGAAGAATATGTTGCGCTTAGGGGTTGGTTCAGTCATTTCAAAGTGAGGGCAAGTTTACATAACATTAAAGGGCAAATTGAGTTGTCTGTAAGTCGGAGGTCCATAACCTGGCGGACTGCCTGTATGCCTTCTCCTCACTTCTCATTAAAATATCCAGGAAGACACACACAATAGTAACATACATATTCAATATGTTGGTTTATGTACCAGTGTAGATATTATACTGGTATTATAGCTATCGGTATAGATAGAGTATATTTTATAGCACTGGAAATTAAAGATACAAGTCAAATGTGCATCAGAAATTTGGAGAAACTTCTCTGTCACTACAATGTGACCTTCAGGAGGACAATGTGACCTTCAGGAGGAGGATCCAAAAAACCCAAAACCAAACCCACTGCCGTAGAGTGGATTCCAACTCTAAGCAACCCTATAGGACAGAGTAGAACTGCCCCATAGAGTTCCAAGGAGCACCTGGTGGATTCAAACTGCTGACCTCTTGGTTAGCAGCTGTAGCACTTAACCACTACGCCACCAGGGTTTGGGATAAAAAAAAAAAAAAAGCAAATTAAAACTATGCTACCAGGGCTTGGGATTAAAAAAAAAAAAAAGCCAAATTAGCAGGCATTAATTCCACAGAAGGACTTGCTGCTGAGGAATAGGAAGGGTGCTGGGAGTTGCTGGTATACGAAATTCCTGCCCCAGTTTTAGATTCTGTGAAGAAGTTATACCTCCCGCACCTAGTGACAATCAGAAGATGAAGGCTTTGGCCTCTCCATTGTTTGGGAACCATAGGACCAGACAGAGGATGTTTAATGAGTCAAGTAAACACACACTGGGAGGAAAAGATGCATTACTGTCCTTCAACTCAAGCTTCACAAAAAGAAACCCGGAGTTGTCAAATTTCAGGAATATAGTTCCTTAAAAAGAAGTAGACCCATACAATGAACCACTTGTCTTACCATGTTACAACAAAGTTTAAATTAATAATTCATGTTTTTTTGTTTTTTGAAACCTCAGTACTTGCAAATTTACAAAATCCTTTCTGAAAGAATAGGTCAGAAATTCAAAAGTCAGTTACCAATTTTTTAGAAAATTGGGAAAATGAAAAACAACCAACCAACCAATCAACAACAACTGCAAAAACTATAGCTACGTATTAAACCAATTAAAGCCAATAGTAAATTTTTAACAGCCTAGGAGTTTTACAATAAGAGATTATTTAAGTAAATTATAATATCCTCAGGGAAAATTTCATATAGTTATTAAAACGATGTTTTGAAGAATGGTTAATATTGTATTCATTCACATGAGCTATTGTTATTTTAAAAATAGCATCTCCATCATTCTCATTCTGCATTGTTTACCGTATTTTCTTCTTTGTGCTTGTTATTATCTATGACATAATATTATGTGTGTGTATGTGGTTTTTTATTGTCTGGCTCCTCCACTAGCATAAATTCATCGAGGGCAGGATTTTTTACTCCCCAAACCTACAACAGTGTCTGGCACGTAACGGGTATTCAATAAATATTTATCTTATGTCAAATTGTACAAAAGCACATATATGTAATCTCAAGTATGTGAAACCAGCTTTGCATAAAAAAAGACTAGAATAAAATAAATTCGTGGTAGAATAATGAATGATGATTTTTTCTTTTATGTTTTCTGTTTTTTATGGTTGTGTATTATTTTAATAAACAGGATAAATTAAGAAAAGTGATTTTTTTTAAAAGATCTTTTTTAAATGATAGAATCGAACCTATGTTCTTAAAAATGCTTTGTTAAAGTAGCTATGTTCTGGTCTCTTCCAGCACTGTCGACATTATTTTATACAAGAGACACATTAGACTATAAAAGAGAACTGGAAGAACTGTTTTCCTGTGGGCTAATGTCGGTATTCAGTACAATTAAGAGCTAATATGATGCAATTTTCGTTTATTTGTAACAGATTGGCTGCAAGATTGCTGTCGTGATGTTTATTTACTTCTTGGCTACGAATTATTATTGGATCCTGGTGGAAGGTCTCTACCTGCATAGTCTAATCTTTGTGGCTTTCTTTTCGGACACCAAATATCTGTGGGGCTTCACCTTGGTAGGCTGGGGTAAGGCATTCCTATCTCCCTTGCTTTTGAGCTGGACTGTGGTTGGGAGGGCTTCCCGTCATGATTCTGTTGCTTTAGTTGCCTACCATTAACTTTCTTTCAGCCATTTTCCTGAAGTAGTCCCTCCCCATCATATCTTTATCCTTCCTTCTTTCTGTTTCATGGTTCTATTCTTGGAAGAGAATTTTTAAGATCAAGTCTGTAATCTTCCCAGAGGTAACAAAAATTTAAAGTTTAATTCATGATTATTGTTTTTACACTGAATTCTTGGAAGAATTCTTTGGAGGTAATTTAAAAAATACATTGTTACTATTTTGTTCATGTCTTAAATAAATGTCTTGATTTATCAGTAATTTTATCCTAGAAATTTGATTTTGGAATTCCTAAGCTATAATGACATATCTTCGATTTGTATTTCTAGATTATACATGAAGAAAGCCAGAAAGGATTTATAGGCCCATCTTGACTGCATTTAACAAATACAAATTAAAAAGTAATTATTTGGACTTAACATGTCTTTTGGAAAGAAATCAGTCAAATTACTTTTGGCATAAGTAATTAAAAAAAAAAAAATAAGATACTGAGCTCACATTCCAAAAATGGCTTAGCAATCCTGGAGGGATGACTGGACTAGGCACGAACTCCACATGAGTGTGCGTTGAAATTTAAGAGGAATTAAACTCACATGTGGTTAAAATCAAGAAGAATTGGGAGATTAACAATGGCAAATCCCAATGGCTTTTTAATATTCAAATTATTAGGTATTCCATCATAGGAAAGCAAAAATTCACTAAATGGCTCATGACTAAATTTTAAGTTTTTTTCCCTCCAAAATAAGAATGGTGCTTTGCCTGTTTTAATATTGTTTTAATATTTGAAAATGTGAAGGTAAGAAATATTGAATTTTCTGCTAGTTAACATTTAGACAAAAAGGGTCAGTTTGTTGTAATACTTCATTTATTATGATGAAAAAATTGTCGTGAATAAAGGTGTATTTCTGAAGGCAGCATACCTGTTTTTAAGGCTCTCCCATATTTTTTATGGGAGAACTGAATACATACATTTTATAAAACAGAAAACAAAATTGAATATATACATTTTATACAGTCAATTAAATAAATGTGTCTTATTTTTTAGGACACTTGGAAAATTTTCTTGACAGTTTCTGGTAGTTTGCCTTCATTCAAAATTTTATCTGTGTACCCATGTAATTACTAGAAGTTAGTAAAGTGTTGATAGAAAGTTCAATAACAATTATAGACATTTGAGTTATATTTTATTTGAATTTTTATATCATCGGTCACACCTGTAATAATAAATTATTTTTCCTCTAGTTGTTTATTGGCCTGATAGCTAACTGGTTCAGGCCTCCCCTTAAAAAAAAAAAAAAAAAAAAAGCAAAAAACAAAAAAACCTATTGCCGTCGAGTTCATTCCAATTCATAGCGACCCTATAGGACAGAGTAGAACTGCCTCATGGCGTTTCCAAGGAGCAGCTGGTAGATTCCAGCTGCCGACCCTTTGGTCAGCAGCTGAGCTCTTAACCACTGCACAACGAGCCCTTTATTTGTGCTGGTCTCAGTCTATCCTTCCTCAAAATCAATGGTTTGTTCCACTGAAATCCAGGAAACTAGTTTTTAAATCTTTCTATGGAAAAAAAAAGATTTAGAAGTAGTCAAGTTTCTTTCCATGAGCTTCTATTCAAGATTGAGTTTCCTCCCTTCCTTTACATTTTTATTAATTTGTCCACAAAGATATTGGCATAGGAATGGCAACTATGAGAGATAAGCATCTTCATTTCATAGTATAGTTTAAGAACATGCATGAAAGCAAGTAGGATTTTTATGGAAGTTCACTGAAAAGATAGTACATGCAATCTTATGGTCACTTAAATAGGCACAATTCAAAACAGTGATAACCAGTCTTCATGAAGTCATGATTGTATGATTGGTCTGTCTTCTGACAATTTCTTTCTTTCTGCAACTTTTTTTTTAATGTAAATGTTCTAGTCTAGGAGTATATATTACAAGGTATCATAGTGCTCTTATTTTAAGCTGCTCCTAAAACACAGCTACTGTCTAATGAAGTAAATATCCAAATATATTTCATTAGTAGATGTTGTTTTTCTCTTATCTCAGCGCTGAGAGTCAGCCATAATAGTTCTGTTTTGCTATATAATTAAAAAACATTACTTTTATTTCGGACTCATTTTTCCAAACTTCCATAAGAAAAATAATGGCCAAACATTGTAGCTTCTTTGCAGGATCCTTTATTGGAGTAATTCATACTGAATCCAGTTTCATACTTTCTTCCAATAATGTGATTTATTGGCTTCATTAAAGAAGACAACTTGCTTGGATTCCTCTGTTTGATTTGTTACTCACTTGCACCCAATCGTTATAACTCTAAACAATATCCGGTTAGGTAAATACTCAAAACTCTGTTACTCACATTGTGGTAATGGGTAGAGCTACTTTATTTAAGTTGATTTCTCTGATTCTTAAAAAATTGGAAAGGAAGGAAATCACTATCTAACGAGGAATAGCTTCCCTATCTGACCTTTACTAAATTGAAGAAAAATATTTAAAATAACTTTTTATATACTTTTATTATAAAACAAGATGTTTGGAGGCGTGACAGCAAATATTAATAATGACGATGTTTTTTTTCAACCAACCACATTCTTAAGTTTCCCTATCTCTGCCTCGGTTGTCCCAGAAATAAGGCACTTTATTTTTGGTTTCATTCTGTCCTTTCACTTTTTTTTTTTTATTTAAAAGATGCAGTCTCGTTTCTTTACCTTTATTTAAAGTGGTAATTTACATCTGTATTAGCAGCCAGCCATCCCTAATTGTTAATGTCAGATGAGACGTTGGTATTATATATTATCATTTAAAAACACCTATCCTGGCAGTATTATGTAGTCATGTTCCTGTTGCTAAGCTTTAAATTAGAATATTTTCATATACTGTAATCTCTGAAATTAATGAGGAAAAGGTACTCTACTTCCAGTTTTGTTATGTTATAAAACAGTCTCAATTCAGCAAACATTTTTGATCGTCCATATGGCAGTAAATATAATTGAAATATAGAGATAGGGTTTAGTCAAAGTCCCCCTGAACAAGAAGCATGCAATCTAATCTTTCTGGTTAATTTGTCTGTTTTTCTGTTCTGATCATAGGCACTATATTCAAAAATTTTAATTCAGAAAATTTGTTCTTTGTAAAATTATTTGTGATAGTCACTATAACACCCCAACACAAAGATTTTCATTGTTTCAAGCAAAATTTAAAAACTGTAAGAAATATTTTCTCCTTCCTCTGTGATTTTTTTCATGCTGCTGTTTTTTTATTATTTCTACTCATAATTACCTTAAAGTTAAAAATATGTTTAACCATTAAAGTCAGTGAAAGATCAATATTTTGACTCTATGAAATATAAGAAACTTGGTTTCTCTATGCCTATCACATTCCCAGATGTCTGAAATGTAATTTGGGGTTTTACTCCAATCCTTTAAAATTATTTAGGTTACTACATCTTTAAAAGAAAATAAATTATAGTTGACTTTAGATTCAATTTGTAAAAATTATGTAGGTTTATCAAAATTCATTGCTATCCTTCCCAGCCATTATTTACTTTTTCCTAAGTCTTCCTCTTCCTCCTCCTCATTTCCACCAATTTGATTTTCTGGTTTTTGCCTACTGGAGGTATTTAATTTAGAAAACATATTTTCTTTTCCATTATAGCTCTTCTATGTTTCAAGCTTTTTTTTTTTTTTAATAATAGCTTACTCTATTCTTCTAGAGCATTTTTTGAAACTATGAATTAGATATTTAAAAAATATTCTTTCATTACTTATAGTAATTCCATTTTAAGAGGTGGTAACTCTTTTTTTTTTTTTTTGCTCTTTTAAAGTTTCATAAATAAAGGTTTACCTTTGTAACGATGGAAGCCTTTCAAAGGCCCTGCAATTTTTTTTTTTTTTACAGAGAATGAGATATGCTCGTTGAGTATTGGCTTAATGTCCTATGAGAAGAACAGTTCTGCCAAAGTCATAGAGAGGGTGTTCTAGCAGGTAGTGGTTACTGAAATCCAGCATCTTGCGAAGAGTAGGGAGGGAACTGAAGCACTGAGCTTCATGTCCGAACAGTCAAGTGGACTGCTGAGAAGTCAAGTTCTCTAGTTAGTAAGACATTGTATGTCTGGAGCAGACCTAGGACTCCCCATGTCATGACAGGTCTCTAATTGTTTGGACTAACTCTACCCTTTATGATCAAGCTATGACTTTATAATATTATAATGGCATGACAAGAAGATGGTAAGGCTGAGGTAGGATTCTATGAAGCCTCCACAGTGTCTAAAACAAGGTGAAACTACATAGATCATCAGGCGGAGACCCTATTCCCCTTTTTGCCTTCTCCAAAGCAGCTCTGCTTTTATCAGTTTTATCCAGTGGGCTTCTTGCTAAGTTTCTATTCAATTAAAAGGTTTAATTGCTATAATTTTTTGACTACTTTTAATCCAGACCTTCATTTTAAAGGATAGTAATCTGAGTCCTGATATCACAACACTAGTTGGTGATGGAGCCACACCAGAGCCTGTCTACTTCTTCTTAGGCCAGAGATCGCCTCCCTTTCAGAGTCACTATCTTACATTTACATACCTTGTGTAAGCAACTCAAGTTTCAAGGTAAACACATATATTGAGTAACATTTATATTTACTTGCTTTCAAACATTTTTTTTTTCTGTATCTATGTGTTCTAAAGTACCTGATAATGTGATACCAACATTGGCAATCAAAAATCCTTAAAAAGTACCAAAGCTTGTTTTCTATTCTTTACTCCTAGAGGGTTGCCTCTATGTTAGTCTGAATGAAGGTCTTCTAAGAGGATGAGAATAGCAGTTTTCATTGAGACATGATGCTTGGTATGTTTGCTGTAATTGTTATCTAAAATATAATGCCAACTCCGGCAACATTAATCAACACTGTGTAGAATGTCATTCAGGAGACGTCCTGCTTAGGAGATTGTAAATGAAACAGAAGATTAAGATCTGCAACTGGAAAAGCATGAATGTTTTGATCAAAGATAGAACAAACACATTTTAAAGACTGCCAACACAGCAAGGGATCTATTTTGTGCCTTTTCTAGCCATTCTATCAGGAAGAGCTGTGTCACCCCTATTATACAGTATCATTTTTTTGTTGTCTTCACAGTACTCATTGATAACTAAAGCTGTTTTTTATTAATTTTGCCTCCCCTACCAGAATATAGGCATAGTGGTTAAGAGCTACAGCTGCTAACTGAAAGGTTGGCAGTTTGAATCCACCAGGTGCTCCCTGGAAACCCTAGGGGCAGTTCTACTATGTTCTATAGGGTTGCTATGAGTCATAATTCACTCTACTGCAACCGTTTTTTTTTTTTTAACCAGAATGTAAGTTTCAGGGAACCAAAGAAAATTTCTATTATGGGGGTACTGCCTTATTTTCATTTTTCTGCATTTTTTTCCTTCATCTCAGCCTATTTCTTTGTTCACTTTATTGCTAAGAAAGACTATGTGAAAAATCACAAATGCATTTTTTTTTAATAAAGATGAAGCATTTAATATGATGTTTAAGAAAAAATGTGCTAAGTTAGACTGAAGCAATTTTCTCCCTTTGTACGGTGTTCGCTGGCTTCTGTGTTGCTTTTGTCATGGTTTCCGTATACTTTATTTAAACCTGTGTCATAAAAGCCGCATAATGAAAAGTCATCCATGAAATCCCTTAGTCTTTTATTGCAGTGTTCATAAAAGTTATGGCTTATGATTCTTTGTGGTGTCAGAGGCTGATCAACTATAGTATGAACTGAATGGTCGGTCACCTTTTCTTGGGGAAGAAGGACTCATGAGAAGTCAGTATTTGACACTGCAAGCCCAGCAGATGTTTAACATGTATGAAGAACAAATATCTCATGCTCAAATCATCAAACTAATACAGCAATCCCCCTTGGTTAAGCTATTAATGCATGCAAATACTTCTGTCTTAAGTCAAATGAACCAAAAAAAAAAAAAAAAAGGAAGAGGCTAAACTTATCAAAACTTCCTGATTTTATAACTTGAAATGATAGCTTCTTTATGCCTTCAGTTTTTAGGAATAAAAAGTTCTAGTGTTTTGAAAGAACAACCTCCCTGCAACTCCTTCCTCTCAGTGCCTCACCCCTTGAGAGTGGGTAGTGGTCAATGTGGTAAGAGACTCGGATACACCAGCCACTGCCTATTTTGGCCCCAGGAACTTCAGTCTCCTCCTCATCCTTTGATGAAAATTGGGCCAACCATCATCTTCAGACTTTTGGGAACAAATAACATCAATGTTCTCAGCCCATTTCACAGATGGACTAGATGGAGATGAAATGGACTTTTCTTGTTCACAAATCAACATTTCTCACATCTGTTTATCTCTCTCAACTTTTAATAGTATATTCTTATATATGTATTTAGTATGAGAAAAAAACAAAAAAACACTTAATTGTCATAGAAATAATGTCTCTGCATCCTTTTCTGATCACAGGATTTCCAGCAGCATTTGTTGCAGCCTGGGCTGTGGCACGAGCAACTCTAGCTGATGCAAGGTGAGTGAAAGAGAAGAGGTGGAGAAAGAGCTTCAGATTTTCTCCAGACTCAGACTCTCCTGTTTGGAATTAACACTTTTTACTGTCCTTAATTGCCCTTTAGGGATGTCATGTGGGAAATTACCTTGATGCAATGGTAGCCCCCAATATATCACCAGCAAGCTATCCCAGAGGCCGTAGAACAGAAAGATTCATTGACCAGAATAAGATGCTTGAACCCCATAGTTTAGGAAACCAATTTAAAACACATCGTGAGAAGCAAGGGGAAAGATATGGGTAAGTTAACACATTTAGGACAGGGTACAAGCAGGTGGAAGGACTACACTACCCAAGTCTTGTTGCGTGCAGTATTTACATGTCCTGACTTTCTCTCTCTGCCACATCAGCCTGCCCCACAGTGATGGTGTGGCTACAAAGGCCAGAGTTGGATTCAAGTAAGGGAGCCCACAGACAGAAGGTGCCCTGGGCCAATGACACCCACTTGCTCAATCAGAGGGATGCAGGGCCAAGTACACCTGGCCACTGCTATAACTTCCCATTTAGCCTGTTGAGGAGCTCTGGGTTTTATTCCTGTTTCTTGAACAAAGGACGTGTGGGAATGAGTGTCACCAATTTGTGGCTGAATTAAGACCTCAAGAATATTGAGTGCTTTAAATATTTTTGCCTCTTGTACGTTTAGTATATCATGAATTTAATATCAAGTTGCCATATCACTATGTATCTATGTTTGACACACATGTGCTACTTAATTAACTACTTATCTATACTTAATACAAACTATGAATTTCATCTAGTCTATTTGTTTTCTTGTCTTCCATAAAGAACTAAATAATTTCAGATGATGAAACAAACGCATATTAGAAGTGGAATCCATTGTTTTTCTTACTGAATCATTAGGATCTTCCAGGTAGCCCCATAGTGGCCCATTGGACAGAGTAGAACTGCCCTCTACAGCTTTAATGGAGGACCTGGTGGATTTGAACTGCTGACTTTTTGGTTAGCAGCCATAGCTCCTAACCACTATCCTACCAGAATTTCCTCCAGGTAGTCTAAAGTTAATTCAATGTAGCACTTAAGAGTACAGGTAACAACACTGGGTGGTGATAAAAAATCCTTTCTTTAGATTTAGACAGATCATCAGGCCTTTCTTCCTAGGTGCCTCTGGGTGAACTTGAACCTCCAATTTTTCCATTAGCAGCGAGCGTGTTAGGGACTCGTCTGGCAGACAGAAGGGTCTAAATGGTCACATAATGTGGAGGGGCTTGGGGTCAAACTTCTATCAGGGTGGTTCTGCCACTTCTTGGTCCTGTGACAGCAGATTTGTTATGTGAACCTCAGTTTCCTGGTCTATCAAATGCAGATAAAATCAATACCTCTCTTCATAGGCTTGTTGTAAAAATTAAATGAACTAGTGTATGTAAAGCACTTGATATAGGGGTTGGAATACACTGGTGCTAGAGATGGTATTAGTGGTTGTTGCCAACTCATGGCGACCTTATGTATAACAGAACAAAACGTTGCCTGGACTCGCACCACTTTCGTGATCTTCATGGCATGTGTGAGTCCATTGTTTTGGCTACTGTGTCAATCCATGTCATTGACGATTTCCTGTGTTATTACTGACCATCTACTTTACCAAACATGATGTCCTTTTCTAGCAGCTGATCTTTCCTGATGATGTGTCCAATGTAAGCAAGTTGAAGTCTCATCATCCTCACTTCTGAGGAGTATCCTGGTTGTATTTCTTCTAAGATGGATTTGTTTATTCTTTCGGCAGACCATGGTATAGTCAATATTCTATTCGAATGCATCAATTCTTCTTCTGTCTTCCTTTTTCATTGTCCAGCATGTGAGGCAATCGAAAAGATATTGACTTGGATTAGGTGCATCTTAGTCATTGTCATGGATTGAATTGTGTCCCCCCAAAATATCTGTCAACTTGGCTAGGCCATGATTCCCAGTATTGTGTGATTGTCCACCATTTTGTTATCTGATGTAATTTCCCTAAGTGTTGTAAATCCTACCTCTATGATGTTAATAAGGTGGGATTAGAGGCAGTTATGTTAATGAAGCAGGACTCAATTACAAGATTAGGTTGTGTCTTAAATCAATCTCTTTTGAGATATAAAAGAGAGAAGAGAGCAGAGAGACAGAGAGACCTCATTACCACCAAGAAAGAAGAAGTGTGCATCCTTTGGACCTGGGGTCTCTGTGCTGAGAAGCTCCTAGAGCAGGGGAGGATTTATAACAAGGACCTTCCTTCAGAGCCAACAGAGAAAGAAAGCCTTCCCCTGGAGCTGGCACCCTGAATCCGGACTTCTAGTCTCCTAGCCTGTGAGAGAATAAATTTCTCTTTGGTAAAGCCACCTACTTGTGGTATTTCTGTTGTAACAGCACTAGACAACTAAGACAGTCATCAAAGTGACATCTTTGGTTTTTAAAACTTCAAAGAGGTCTTTTGCAGCAGATTTTTCCAATGTAATACATCGTTGAACTTATTGACAACTGCTTCCATGGCCATTGATTGTTGATCCAAGTAAATGAAATTGTTGACAACTTAAATTTTTTAGTAAGTGCTCAATACTCATTAGCAGCTATTATTCTTTTGTTTCATTGATTTATACTTAGAAGTAATGACTGATTAAAAAACATTTTTATTTATTGCTATCACATGAAAAATCAGGACTCATCCTATATTGTGATTTTTTTCCCTGTCTCATTGATGAAGCCCTTGCCTCTGCTAAAGTTAGAGCTTAAAAATGAAATTGGAGAAGGTAGTGGGGGCCAGAATACAAACCCTTGAAATAGGCCACGTTAGGATGTTTGGTCCTTAACCTAGAAGAAAAAAGAAGCCGCTGGAATGGTTTCAGTGATGTGATATTGAGAGCAAACTTGCATTTATAAAGATCATTGCCAGCACATAGAAAACAAATTGGAGGAAAGTAATAATGAAAACAGTAGCTGTCATTCTTGAGTGCTGACCACGTGCTAGGTACTGTTCTAACAGCTTTGAAAACATTAATTGAACCTCATATCAACCCTATGAGACTGAGGCCTGAGAAGTTGTGCCTAAGATCGTACTGTCAGAAAGTAGAGGGAAGAAATTTGATCCGAGATAATCAGGCTCCAGAGGCCAAGCTCAAATACCACACAGGCACTCAGTAAATACTCACGGATAGACTCGATGTTCTATTGAGATGAGTGGCATTTTTATTACCTATTTTTACGAAGGAGAGTTGTAGAAGGGCTCCCTGAACGGTTACCACTGACAGCTGCACAGTCTTCAGTGGCTTTAACACACCTGGTAATTTAAGGGCGTGGTGTGTGATTTGTACACTGGGTGGTTGTTCCTGTGTCGAGCTAAAATCTGCTTTGCTACATCTACCTTTGACCTTCTACCACTTGGTTCTAGTTCTTTCTTCTCTCTAAATCAGAAATAGCTTATCACCTAAAACTTTTTTTTTTTTTAATTCAAGATTTATTTATTTCAGGAACAATTTAGAGTGTAAACATCTCTGGAAACATATCTTTTTAAAAATTTTTATTGTTGTAAATATATAAAGAACACAACATCTGCCAAATTCAACATTTTCACATGTGCAATTCAATAAAACCAATTTTATCAATCATTTTGTGCAACCAGCACCAATATCCGTTGCCAAATTTTCCATTCCCATAAATGAAAACTCTACATTGCCTAAACATTACTTTTTAACGGTTCACATTTTTTTGTTGAGTTATGAGCCCATTTGTATAGCCTGCAGACATAGTGTTGTCTACCAGCATACTTTTCTCATTCTTGTAATAAAATTAAATCTATCTGTATTTCATGGTGTTCAGGAAGGAAAACCATAACTATAAGTGCTCTAAGTACTAGGCTGCTAACCAAAAGGTTGGCAGTTTGAACCTAACCAGTGTCTCCGAGGGAGAAAAGACCTGCTGATCTACTCCCAGAAAGGTTAAAGCTTAGGAAACCCTATGGGGCAGTTCTACTCTGTCATACGGAGTCACTAGGAGCCTCAATCGACTTGACGGTACCTAACAACGTCAACAACAACAAACCTACTACTCCATTGCATAAAATCGTTCTTATCAAACTCCTATAGCATTTAGTATATGTATTACATAATTAGCCCTTTTTTATATACCATAGTATTTCTTTTGAAATGCGTGTGTAAATATTTCATTTTTTTCAAAAATACTGTGAATTCCATATGGGCATGCGTGAAATCACCATAGAGAATGCTCCAATGCTTATGATCAATTCTTGTGGATCAGTTTGGCCATTTTACCCATCTGCTAAGCATCTATTGAGCAATGATAAAGTCTAAGTTACTGCACATAGTGAGTTATTAGGTGATGTGGTTACTCTTCCATCCATTAGCTGTGGCAGATCCTCTCAGCCTCAGTCTTCCCATCTGTAAAATGAGAATAAATTCTTGGCCACGACTAAGGCCATGACTAAGGGGTAGTTTTGAGAGTCAGGTGAGCACTCATTTATGAAAGGGCTTAATAATTCCAACTCTAGGCAAACAATTAGTATTATTACCTTCAGTGTGAGTACGACTTGATCAAGAAATCAATAATTTTTAAGATCCAATAAGTTATATATAAATGGAAAAAAAAATCTCCACAGCCTGTCTCCTAGTGTCCATTATAAATGTCTAACAGATTGTTAAGTCACTGTTTACCTCTGCCCGTTCTACACACCTCCGCAGTCAACTGCAGGCTGCCTGGTAAAGGCTTTTAATTGGCTCGGAAGGACTTCAGACAGAGTCCTCCAATTGTGTGTGTTTCTCTTTAGGGGCTACATGATGAATGGACACTGAAATGCTCATTTTCTATGTTATTTCTATTTTTTAGTAATAATGAGCCAAAGGAAAAGGAGAAAGTGCCCTTTGCTCTCAGGGTCAAACATGATAAATAAAAAGGTGATGAAAAGTGAGGCAGTTTTAACTTAGATATCTAGTAATGCTGAGTGGTCTTTTATGTTAACAGAATAAAATTCAATATTAAATACTAAATTTAAGACTGTGTATACAATATAAGATTGTGTACATTTCATGATAGCAATTCCTTCTTGTTAGCTCCTCAGAGTATTTAACTTGAGCCTAGTTGCTTGTTTTTGAGTTGCTAGATATTTTCTGCAGAAGTTATTATTTTTAAAAATATTTTATTGGGTTTTGGGTGAAAGTTTACATAGCAACTTGGGTACCCATTTAACAATTTCTATATCTACTGTTCAGTGACATTGTTTACATTTTCCACATTGTGTCAACATTCTCATTCTTTCCATTCTGGTTGTTTCATTTCCATTAATCTAGGTTTCTTGCCCCCCGTCCCCCTCCTTCTTATCTTTGCTTAAGGGTAAATGTTGACTGTTTGGTCTCATATAGATGATTTTTTAAAAAGGAATAATTTGAGTGATAATAGTTATTTTATGAACCAACCTGTTACTTAGCTGAAAGGTGACCTCCAGGAGTGGTTTCAGTTCAGAGTTTAAAGGGTATCTCAGGGTGATAGTCTTGGGGGTTCCTTTAGTCCCTACCAGTCCGGTAAGTCTGGCCTTTTTTTAAGAAGTTGAGTTTTGTTCTACAATTTTATCTCATTCTATTCGGCACCATCTAGTTCAGAACGGGTCAGTAGTGGTAGCCAGGTGCCATCTAGTTCTTCTAGTCTCAGGATAGATGAGGCTGTGGTTCCTGTAGGCAATTATTCGGTTCCCTTCTTTCTCTCTTGCCTCAGGCAAGGTGAGACCTTCAGAAGTTATTTTTTATGCTATGCATTGGTTTCTTGAACTGCTGCTTCTTATGACCAAGTTTGAGGTCACAATTATTGAAAAAAAATGCTTACCTGAGCACCTGAACTCTACAAAGAACCTGTCACTGTTCCTGAAAATGTGAACTCTATAGAGTTACTATCTTTAGGTGCAGTCTTGCTACTACTTGAGCCAAAGCTCCCCATTCATCAGCTTCTCTCAGTTCTAGAACTTGTTGGCTTTGCATCTTAACTTGCCTTCATTCGTTTATGCTATTTGGATCTGTTAACCATTGACGGCTAATGTTTTCTGCATTGTTATCATTACTGCTGTATTTATACATGGATATTGGAAATCTCAAAGAAAACTTGCAGTATCTGCTGCTTGACTTCCGGGAGAGAAATCAGTAAAGAGATGCTAAACAATGCTACCATAATTATATGCTGAGATGTGTGACTTTATAATGTAGATTCAGAATTATAGACATGATAGGTCCTATGGCATTTTCTGGACCAATCTTCTGATTTTAGAGATGAGTAAAATGAGGCCCAGAGACATCAGGTCACTTGCTCAAAGCCTTACAGCAAACTTGGCCTTGAGCACTGAAAGAAACCAAATATATGCAGACTGCTTTTTGTACTGAATTAGATAATTGGTTCTCGTATTTATATTGTGTTCTTCCTTGAAGATCACAAACTAACTCTTGAAACCTTAATAATCATGTCTTTTTCACTAAAAAAATAAGAAAGACAAGTTTTTTTTTTTTAATTGTTTTTGAGGGCAAGACTCCGTTTGGCACCTAGTGTATTGAAAATTATAACAGATGCTAAATATTGCTTTAAAATAGTTAAGTTTGATGAAGCAACTTCTCTGTGGTATTCAGTTTCTTCTGATTTGACGACAAAGGGTTTACTCACAATAAAATCTTGACTTCTACAATATATAATTAGGCGAGGATGTCACTTGATCCTTGATTTTGCATATAAGATAGAGCTCTATTACTACTTATATAGCACTATTTCAAAATTACCTGATTCAATTTCTCATAAAATTCAACCTGTCTATAGATAGAAAGTTTTTGCGGGATTTCTTGGAGGAAATCTGACCTACCTGTAGTTTTATATCACAAAACTCAGATGGAGAGAGCAGAGTTTGAGCATCTCTAAAGGATGGATGCATCCCTATTCATGTCTCTTACATTTGAGACTCAACTTTTTCTGATCTAGACTTTCAAAGCTAGAACCTCGACCATGTGGAAATAAGCAGATTAGACCCAGTTGTAGAAGATATTCTAAACTCTATCAAATATACAAAGTAAGTCTCTCATAACTCTAAAATTCTATCAAGTGTATTATTTTACTAAAGGAGGCTAAGATAATCGAGTAGTGTAGCTTGGGTAATTAAACTTACTTACAAACACAAAAATACCTTATTACCTTCTTCTCGGCCTGCTTCAAAGGAGTTATGTTATGGAGATGCTAATGAATAGAGAAACCCATAACTTCTTGCTATACTATTGTTTCACCATCCAGCAGGGATGGTGGGGCCTGCAATGGAAAGAACCAAGGAAAGATATCCTCTAACATTCCTAGGAAACATCTGGTTGGGTCTCAAGGCCAGCTCTGTCTGACTTCCTCTACTCCTCTAATCTACTGTGAGTTGTGGAGACAATCCCGTTTTTAGTCAATACAGTTTCCTCAGTCTCTAGGAGAGCATGCATCTTCAGTTTGCCAGCCCTGGCTACAGAAAGTTCTGCTCCTTATTAGACCTCTGTGCCTCATGCTCCATCTTCCAGACCTGCATTTTCACTGACACTCATACTTGTATTTATTTTTAAATTTATTAAAAAAAATATGAACATAGGGTAGTTTCGGGGCCATTTGCACAAATACAGTTTGAGCCACGGCATTGAAGAATTAATGGAAAACAAGAATTAGTAGCATTTTCTTAAAAAGTCTAAAATCTTACTTGCTTCTCTTACACTAAAGGGCTAATTTGAAACTTCGACGTTGCAAACCATTGAAGTCAAGTGTTTCATATTTTTAGATATAACTGGTTTTGACCTACTCCCACATACAAGTGTTTTTTAGAGCTGCAATTGTATAACTGAGTCCCAGTGTGCTAGGAGACACCATGATGAAATGTCATCGTGGCAAAGAAAGAAGATTGTGAAGATATTACCAAAATGTCAAAAACCTAAAAGAAAATTTATGGAATCCAAGAGATTTGTAGCTCGTGAATCAATGTTCAATTTATATTCACACAATATATGCCATCTTCCTTAAAATGGAAACCTTTTTTAGGAGAGTGTGATACACATTCTACACAGCTGCAGTAACACTGTCTTTTGTCTTTCCTGTCTGGCTAAATAACGTGAAAAATAGATGCCGGTATACAGTGCTGGGAACTGTCTTAGATTTTCATGTTATTCAGGCTCCACATCCATTGACTTGGCAGATTTGAATTGACTTGACCAGAATTAGACTTTGGTGTAGGGAACTGATGAATTAACTGTGGTATAGAATGCATGCTACTAAAGTCTCTTGATACTTATGTGCAAAGACATACAAAATACACTGTTAAGGGAAAAAAGCAAGTTGCAGAACAGTGTATATGTTACATTTTTTCTAAGATAGGGGAAAATAATATGACATTTGTATTCGTATATGCATAAAGAAACACTGGAAAAGTATACAATAATGTAGTAAGAGAGGTTGCCTATGAGGTGACGGACAGGGACGGAGTTATATATAGGAATATCAGTAGGATTGATGTGTCTCAATGTATGTCTATTTATGTAGTTTGAATTTTTGAAATGAGAAGGTATTACAATTTAAAAAGATTATGTGTCAGAATTGACTCAACAGCTGTGGGTTAGTCATTAAATAGATATTGAAAATGTTTTACCTTCAGGAGTTATTTGAAATAGCTTTTTTAATCCTTAACTTGCTCATTAATAAAAAGTCGGAGTGGTCCTTGGAAGTGAGGATGGCGAGACTACATCTTACGTACTTCGGACATGTTATCAGGAGGGACTAGTCCCTGGAGATGGACATCATGCCTGGTAAAGTAGAGGGTTAGTGAAAAAGAGGAAGACCCTCAATGAGATGGATTGACACAGTGGCTGCAACCATGGGCTCAAACATAACAATGATTATGAGGCTGGCACAGGACCAGGCAGTGTTTCGTTCTGGTGCACGTAGGGTCGCTATGAGTCAGGGGTGACTCAACGGTGCCTAGAACAACAGCTTCTTGTTAAGTTTGTCATCTAGAATTAAAAAAGTTATTATATCCCTAAAATTTCTTTATATCATTTACTATTGCCACAAGCAGTGCTGGGCTTTATTCAAGGAGAAAGAAACAGAAGGCTTTAATTTAAATAGCTTTAATTTAAAAAAATTGTCTAGAGGGATACATTCAAGTTTCTATGAAACTATTTTTAATCAACTTTGTGCTATTTATTATAGTGTAAGACCTTTACTAGTACAGGGCAGATTGAGTGAGGTTAAGTTAAATTTATTTTGAATTCAATTCAAGTCAATTTAATTCAACAAATATTTATTGAGTCTCTACATGCCATGTACTGTTACGGATACTTATAATACATCAAAGAACAAAAACAATGATCCCTGCCTGTGTAGGCCTTACATTCAAGTTGGGGCAGGAGGGAAGCAGAAAATAAATATAACAATTATAACAACTTTTTAAAATTAAAGGTGAAATCATGAATCTCATACAACTATGAAATGAACACGTGTCAAAGATTCTTTAACCCATTAATTAATGAGAGAACCGGTAAGATGTTATAACCCGTTCAAAGGCGAAATCAAAGGACCACATGTTTATAAGTGAGAGGGCTTTCTCTATCAAGTTGTAATTATTATGTCTCATTCCAGTGAAAATAAAAATAAGGTATCAATTGTGCTACATTTAGAAGACTGTAATATTTTTTGATTCTGGAAATGTGGTTTTGACTTTTGTCAATATAAAAATTATTCACGAGTATTTGTAACACTCTACTTATCCCAAGGGCTAGCTAATTGTATGGAAACAAGGACGCATTACACATTTTTTTTCACTAGCTTGAGTGTTTGAAGTTTTTTTTTTTTTTGCTATTTGTTTCTTAATCAGAAGCTTACAGGTGGTATGTCTGGTAAAACTTAAAATGCTATTTAATTTTAAGTTTTAAAAAAATTAAAAACTGCCCATTTGTTTTGCCAGTTTGTTAATGAAAGTTCTTTTTCGTGTCACAGGTGCTGGGAACTTAGTGCTGGAGACATCAAGTGGATTTATCAAGCTCCAATCCTAGCAGCGATAGGGGTAAGTTTAAAAGCTTGCTTAGTTAAAAAAAAAAAAAAGAATAAGTAAATCACTCTGAAAACCCAGAGAAAGTAGTTTATCTATCACTTTGTTCTGCAACAGTTTTGGGAGACTCTATATACAGCAATAACTGTTGAGAAAGTCTGTGTCATCGATAGATCCTTACTTCTGGCTGACACTAAGAGACCCACGCAGAAAGCACTTGCCTTTTAAGGAGCTAGCAGTCAGGGACCAGACATCTAGAATATTTGTATGCTCTGGCAGTTGGAAGTTCCTAAAACTCTTTCCCCTTTTTATCCATTATATTTCCACTTTAACATTCTGATGGCCTGGCAGTAGGTCAGGATGGAGGAGGCAGAGAGAAAATAGCAGAGAGGTAGAATTACTGAGCCAGAAGATTGGATTCCAAGGCCACTGATTATTTTACTTAGAATTAAAAAGACCACAGCTTTATGAGCAAGATTGGGTTTCAGAAAAAATAAGACATTTAGTATCTACTTTGGGAGTTGTTGCTGTTTTGTGTGCCATTGAGTCGATTTTGACTCATGCTTGACCCTATGTGACAGAGTAGACAGCCCCGCAGGGTTCCCTACACTGTAGTCTTTATGGAAGCAGATCGCCAGGTCTTTTCTTCTATGGAGCCACTGGACGGATTCAAACTGTCAACCTGTTAGTAGCCAAGTGCTTAACTGTTGCACCACCAGGGCTCCTTTCTTTGGCAGTAGGTGGACATTAATAATAAATTAAAACCATGAGCAAAGAAGGTAGTGATTCATGGGGGGAGTCATCCATTTATTTGTTAACATAGGCTGGGAGGGTGTACTAGAGCATTTCGGTGTTTCTGAGCCAAGTGTGTGTGTGGAACAGTGTCAGGACTGAGGCTGTAAAGGGGGCAGGCACCAGACCCTGAAGGGACTCATCCCCTTCACTAAAGAATTGAGACCTAATCTTACAAGTAGTGGCAATCAAGGGGTTTCACTTTGGAGAGTGATAGGATCAGGTTTTTTTTTATAAGAAAGATCCATTGATAGCAATGGAAGGATGGGTTGGATCACTTGAGACTGGCAACAGGACAACCAGGTGACACTGGGTGTCTGCTGGGTGAGGGTCTCAGTCATAGCAATGGTGTGTGGACAGGGAGTAGGTCTGAGAGAAGGTAGGAGGTGAAGGAGATCAAGAAATGAGATTTGAAATTTTGTATGCTTCTTCTTTACAATGGGAATGCATTTTACTCATTTCCATGACCGGGTCCCTTCTAACTCCTGCCTTCTTGTATGATGTCACCTTCCTCCTCACGTATGCTGCCTCATCTTCACACTATAGCCTTCTCTCAGTTCCTTGAACTTGTTTCCCACCTCAGGGACTTTGCATATGCTGTTCTGTGTGCCAGGCATTCAGTTCTCCCTGATAATCACCTGCCTAACCTCTACTCTTCCTTCAGGCCTCAGGTTAAAAGGTAACCTTCTCAGACAGGACTTCTCTAAACACCTTGCCAAAAAAAAAAAAACAACAAAACCCAACCTATTATCTGAAAATGTCTCAATAAAGTAATAAAACGTCTGATTTGTGAGTTTTGAAACAAGCAGATCTGAGTTCCTGGACAACAATAATGCGAACATTGTAAGTGACTGCTCAGCCCTCAAAGGCCTCCAGGGATAAGTCTAGCTTCCTGTACTCTACAGTCTCTGCACTTGTGGACGCCTCAGGCTGCCATCATGAGACCTCAGGCTGTACAGAGGCTTTCTTCTGAGCAGAGAATGCTCTTCTCAAGACCCCTTAATTTACCTTTTTGCCGAACCCATAAAGCCTATTGTGCCATTTGTGTGATTCCTTTATGAAAGGCTGTTAACGTATCTACCAAAATGACTTAATTGTCATCCTTTGTGGGTAGGATTAAAGGTTGTACTTAGCCTGTTATTAAACTTCTTAGTATTACCTCCATTTTTTCGAAATTAGAAGGCTTTACCTTGTAATCAAGAAATGGGTATTTAGATTTTGAAAAAGTTATTAAGCTCTTAATTTTGTAATTTTCCAGGTAAACTTTTCCATGAATCATCTTCTATTAAAACATGAGGTGAGCAAAGTGTAATACAATGCTTTTATTTTCACTTTCTTGCTTCCCACGGAAGTCCTGTTTCTGAATTCAGTAAATATTTGGTTAAAAAGAAACCTGCTTCCGAATTGCATGCCGTGGCCATCCTTGACTTGCCAGCCAAACCCAGGCAGGCAGTAAGTCACCCGTTGCCGAGGAGTCGACTCAGACCCATAGTGACCCTATAGTCAGGCAGTAGGACCTGCATTTACATGTGAGGGTTTCTTCCCTTTGGGCCTGTGTGAAAATGTAAAGAGAAGGACAGCTCTGGAAACACCGGGGCATGATCTTCCTGTGCGTCAAATTTCACACGTATGTGGACACCGTGTAAAGGATGCAGGGATTCTGCAGTCTCTTGTGACTAAGGCCAAAGGTATCACAGACGAGCACAGACGCTGGGCTCGGCTGCCTGGGTTAGAATCCCAGGTATACCTTTTCTAGAGTGTGTGTGCTGAAATTTTATTGTGCAGGCTGGCCTTGGGCGAATTATTTAAACTTAGGGTCCACTTTGCCTTCTGTAAAATGAGGGTAATAATAAATGTCATCAATGATACAAGTTAATAATTGGACTGCATTTGGAACAGTGGGTGGCACATAGCACTATAAGTATTAACTATTATTATTTTTCATGTGTAAGAAGGCTTTTATTTTTCCTTTAGAATAGATGGCCAGTATAAGTATTATCACTCGCTATGCTCAGGCCACATTGTTTTCCTTCCAATTCCTTGACCTTGCCCGACACTGCCTTTCCTGTCCATTCCACATGCCGTTCCATCCCACTGGATGGCCGGGATGGCCTCCTTCTGCTCCATACTTTAAGTGTCATTTCTTCATCGTGACCTTGGTAATGCTGCCCATCTAAATTAGGTCACCTATTATAAGACCCTCAACGAGATGGACTGACACAGTGGCTGCAACATGGGCTCAAGCATAGTAATGATTGTGAGGATGGCGCAGGACCAGTTAGTATTTCGTTTTGTTGTATATAGGGTTACTATGAGTCGGAACCAACTTGATGGCATCTAACAACAACATCGTAACCTCCAGGAGTTTGTGGGTGGTGCAAATGGTTGACACACTTGGTTGCTAATTTAAAGGTTGACAATTCGAGTCCTCTCAGAGGCTCCTCAGAAGAAAGGCCTAGCGATCTACTTCCAAAAAATCAGCCACTGAAAACCCTATGGAGCACAGCTCTACTCTGACACACATGGAGTCACCATGAGTTGGAAACAACTTGATGGCAACTGTTGTGGTTTGGTATTATAACCCACAGACACAGTTAAGTTTTTCCTTGTTAACATTCATTACAAACAATTTATAATGTTTCTGATTGTTGAATCTCTGTCTTCTACATTAAACTGCAAGGCTTGTGTGGACAAGAACCACATTCTTCCTAAATTTCTGTCTTTCTAGAGCCTAGCAATGATCCTGGCACATAGTGCCAATAAATATTTGTTTAAAAAATAAAGCATGCATACAAAGTAGATATTCTGGGAGAACTGGCAAGAGGGGAGAGGAGAAAGAAAATCACAAAACAAGTCTAATTACAGACTTTCTGAGTCCATTTCAAACCATCTTTTCACCTTAGAGAGAAACTAAAGCACTTTTAGATAAAGGTCACGGGCCAGTGTGAGAAAGCAAAGACTATAACCCCTGTTTTTTAATCATTGGCTCAATGTCCTTTTTATTTGCATTCTAAAACATGTCAAACTTGCCCTTGAATTTGGGGGAGAAATATCTTTACATTTTTATGGCTACATTTATATTTTCTGCATATGTTAACCTTAGAATATAAGGTTTGTTTGTTTTCTAGTCTTACATTGCATGAAGCAGGGTCTTTTGCAAATAGATGTGACAATATATATTATCACAAAATTATTTGCCCAGGGTTTTAAATCTAAATTGGGTCCTTCACTTTATTTTTGCTTTGGATTTTACAATAGTATAAATTCTAATAGTTGGATATTATATGTCTGGAAGTAAAATCTGAAGGGATTTCTAAGGGATCTATGTGACAAATGAAATTTAAGATGGTAAAGGAGTTTGTAAAGGATGAGCGTTCGTAGTTCTAAGTTGAAGAAGTCATATCAAGGGGACTGAATTTTAGGGATAAACAGATTTCACTACAAATATGGATTTTGGAATTGTAGGAACTAAAATTGAATGGAGCACTGTTGTTTTCCATGTTTATTCACATGTGTTGAAATTTTCTGTATGAGAACTGGAGTCAATGGAAAACTTAATTTTTGTTCTGAAAATTAGTGTCTCCAAATGCAACAAATTGTTATTCACCTGCAATTATTTGATGTTGATTTGAGGGTGATTTTTAACTTCTGCTATGTAACGTGAATACATGAGAAGAGTATCTCCTGAGCGACAACAGCGTGAAGCATTGTTTTGGTCCGGGGCCTTCCAAAGCATCAGTAGAGGGAGCAGGGGTGCTTGGCCAGAGGGACAGGAGAAGCAGCAGGCAGGGCTTTATGGCCTGGCAGAGGTGGTAATGGTGAAGTGGGCAGATGCAATAAGTTCCTTGAGACATGAGGACCTGCATCCTCACTGGTGTTGACCAAGAGAGGCTGTAACAGTGAAAAAGAAAAAACCACAGACTCCATTGGGAGATTGCACAGACTTGCTCATGAGGACTTATGAGATGACCCCTGAGGATGCCAATAATATGGGGTGGAGAACAACTGAAACTTTCAATGAATGCATTTCCAATGTACCTCGAATTCACTAAGGTTTTCATTTTGGGGGCTGTTTTATCATTGCATTCAATCAACATTTTTTGGAAATTATGGATGTTCTCATTAACATAAAAGGGCAGACCCACAGATCTACCATAAGGTGTTAATTATGTATTCAATCCATTAGTCCCAACAATTAAAGTAGTTCTGCTCTGTGCCCACATGATTGTAAATGCAGTTAGAGACCAAAATCCTGTGGCAAGGGGTGGACCCAAAAAGTTTATATTATTATTTAGATTATCATCAAAATGAAAACATCAAATTAAAAAATTCCTACAAAGATCTCATGGACCCCTAAGAACATATTTGTACACTTGTGTTTGAGGAGAACTGTCTTGGATGAAGTGCTAAGTGCTTTACTTTGGAATCAGACCAGAATGTGGATCCTGGCTCCACTACATATTATCTGTTTGACCTTGGGCAAGTTAACTTACCCTCTTCTGTATAATGGGAAATATTGTACTTCATTCACACAAATGAGTAGTATCTAAAGTTCTTAGTATACTGCCTATCACATAGTAAGTGCTCAATAAATTTTAGCTATTAATATAAGTATTATTTTGCCTTACTTACAATTCTTTGGATGGAAATAAGTGAAATGGACTCTTGCTAGTGTAAGCAAAAAGAGATACTTTTGCTGGGATATGGAGGAGCCCACAGGACCAAACAGAGCGGTGAAGAACTAGGTTGAGGGAGGACAGGAGCCATGCAGCTACAGAGGGTCTGTCTCATTGTCAGGTACTGCTCAAAGGTCTTATTGGACTCTGCCCCTGGAAAGCATTCTTACCAGTTCCACTATTTTTGTCACTGTTCATTATTTTTCAGGCAGGAAGTTTTGGCCCTAATGGGGCCATGTGCCACCTCTAAACCAATCAATGTGGCCAGAGGAATCCAAATTTTTAAGTGTGTGTTGTTAGTTGTAGTTGAGTTGATTCCGACTCATGGCGACCCCATGTGTCAGAATAGAACTGCTGTTAAGGCATGTTGAGGCTGTGACCTTTTGGAAGCGTATTGCTAGGTCTGCTTCCGAGGTGCCTCCAGGTGGGTTTGAACCACCAACCTTTTGGCTAGTAGTGACTCGCTTAACTGTTTGTGCCCTCAGGGACTCCTTTTAAGTGTATTGTAAAAAACCAAAAAAAAACCAAACCTATTGCCATCAAGCTGATTCTGACTCATAGCAACCCTATAGGACACAGTACAACTGCCTCATTGGGTTTCCAAGGAGCGGCTGGTGGATTTGAATTGCTGACCTTTTTGGTTAGCAGCCACAGCACGCTGTAGCTCTTAACCAATGCACCACCAGGACTCCATATTGTTGTATAGTCCTATCTAATCGACTCTGATATCAATTATGATATTTTGAAGGTTCCTAGACTTCTATGAGAGATATTATACTTTTGCTGTAAAGAAGGAGGCAGGAATTAATGAATTGCACTAAAATGGGAACAAACAAACAAGACTGGCTCCTGCTAAGGTTAGCAGCAAAGGGACATCAGTGCTGCAGCAGCTGGTGGCCATGGGCAATCTGATGGCAATCAATGGCTTTTTCCTGTTTGGTGGTGGTAAACCTCACACATTCCATTCATATAAATCCACTCCTTTTGGACTGTCATAACGCTTCAAAATATTTTCCTCCACAATGTGTTGCTTTTTCTTAGGTGAATTGAGAAATGAATGTGCAGTAAGGAGAACTTGATTTTTTTGTTAAGGGACAAGGTGAATGTCATCAACAAAAAAGCTAATAAGCAGCCAATTTAGTGGAATATGTTTTAATATTGAAGGATAGAAATTTCTTCCTGATTCATTTTTCTTCTAGTGCACACATCTAAGTGATGTTTATATGATGGGAGTAATGAAATGGAAAATACCAAGCCCAGCAAAAGAAACTGAAATTGAAAATCAGGGCTGATCATTCATTAAGACATTAGAATTTATAAGCTTGCTTTTCTGCAGGCAGTAGTTTGTTTTCTGGCAATGCCTCAAAAGTAAGCCAGAGAATCAAAAAGAAGGGTCAAATTGGGAAGTGATTTGGAGTATCTTTCCTGACGTTAATCTGACACAAATGCTGAGATTTTTAAACTTAAATGAGTTTACAGAGAACTCTGAGTTTATGAGTTGCATTATTTATATTAATGGGTGTCTTAGTTATCTAGTGCTGCTATAACAGAAATACAAGTGAATGGCTTTAACAAACAGAAGTTCATTTTCTGACAGTTTAGGAGGCAGAAGTCTCAATTCAGGGTGCCAGGTCTAGGGGAAGGATTCCTTGCTGTGTTGGCTCTGGAGGAAGGTCCTTGTCTTTTTGAGCTTCTGTTCCCGGGTGATCTTCAAGTGGCTTGGCACTTCTGTTCCCTCTGCTCCACTCCTTTCACTTGCTTATCTCCTTTATATCTCAAAAGAGGTTAACTCAAGACACACCTTACATTAATCTTGCCTCATTAGCATGACAAAGACAATCCATTCCCAAATGGGATCATAACCACAGGCATAGAGGTTAGGATTTATAACACATATTTTTGGAGGACACAATTCAATCCATAACATTAGATATAGGAAAATATGAGGTAATAGTTATTATTTCTGTATTTGTCACTGACATTGTACTATTGATTTATGAAAAATTTGACTTCACACATATGTGAAGTAATATCAAAGTAAACTGATTCTCAAGGATTATACATTTCCAAAGGAATTATAGTGGTTCTGTTTGTTTGCCATTTCTTTCTTTCTTTTTTATTTAAATCTGGCTATCCTCTTACCCTGATTAAAACTCTCCCAGAGCTGCACTCTGCTCTTAGGCTCATTGCAAGTCTTTTTTAATTTTTATTTATTTTATTAATTCCCCATTCCTCTCTCCCTCAGGGCTCTGATAACCACTAATCTACTTTGTGTCTATGCATTTGCCTCTTTTAGATATGTCATATAAGTGGAACCATACAATATTTGTCATTTTGTGTCTGCCTTATTTCACTGAGTATGTTTTCAAGGTTCAGACATGTCATAGCATGTATCAGAACTTCATTTCTCTTTATGGGTGAATAATACTCAATTGTATGTATATATGTGTATACACACACATATATATATACACACATATATATATATACACACATACATGCACACCACATTTTGTTTATCCTTTTACATGTTGATGGGCACTTGAGTTGTTTCCACCTCTCGGCTATTTTGAATAATGCCACAATGAACATTGGTGTGCAAGTATAGTTTGACTCCTTGCTTTCAATTCTTTTGGGTATATGCCTAGGAGTGTAATTGCTGGATCGTATGGTAATTTAGAGACCATCTCAATAGTAGATTTGACATATTGAACACCAATGACTGAAGACCAGACAAGTTGTGGGATGACATCAAGGACATCATACAAAAACAAAGAAAAAGGTCATTAAAAAGACAAGAAAGAAAGAAAAGACCAAAATGGATGTCAGAAGAGACTCTGAAACTTGCTCTCTGATGTAGAGTAGCTAAAGCATATGGAAGAAACTATGAAGTAAAAGAGCTGAATAGAAGATTTCAAAGGGTGGCTCAAGAAGACAAAGTAAAGTATTATAATGAAATGTGCAAAGACCTGGAGATAGAAAACCAAAAGGGAAGAGCACGCTCAGAATTTCTCAAACTAAAAGAACTGAAGAAAAAAATCAAGCCCAGCGTGGGAATTTTGAAGGATTCTGTGGGCAAAATATTGAACAACACAGGAAGCATCAAAAGAAGGTGGAAGGAATACACAGAGTCACGGTACCGAAAAGAATTGGTTGATGTTCAACCATTTCAGGAGGTAGCATATGATCAAGAACTGATGGTATTAAAGGAAGAAGCCCAAGCTGCACTGAAGAAGGCATTGGTGAAAAACAGGACTCCAAGAATTGACGGACTATCAGTTGAGATGTTTCAACAAATGGATGTAGTGTTGGAGGTGCTCACTTGTCACCAAGAAATTTGGAAGACAGCTATCTGGCCAACTGACTGAAAGCCATCTGTACTTGTGCCTATTCTAGAGAAAAGTGATCCAACAGAATGCAGAAATCATCGAGTAATATCATTAATATCACATGCAAGTAAAATTCAAGCTGGATTCAGAAGAGGACGTGGAATGAACGATATCATTGCTGATGTCAGATGGATCTTGGCTGAAAGCAGAGAATATCAGAAAAATGTTTACCTATGTTTTATCAGCTATGCAAAGGCATTTCACTATGTGGATCATAGCAAATTATGGATAACATTGCAAAGAATGGGAATTCTGGATTACTTTATTGTGTTCATGAGGAACCTGCACATAGACCAAGAGGCAGCCATTTGAATAGAATAAAGGATACTGTGTGGTTTAAAATCAGAAAAGTGTGCATCAGGGTTGTATCGTTTAACCATACTTATTCAATCTGTATGCTGAGCAAATAATCCAAGAAGATGAACTATATGAAGAAAAATGGGGCATCAGGATTGGAGGGTGACTCATTAACAACCTTCCATATGCAGATGACGCAACCTTGCTTGTTGAAAGTGAAGAGGACTCAAAGCAGTTACTGATGAAGATCAAAGACTACAGCCTTTTGTATGGATTACACCTCAACAATGACATGGATTGACACAGTCGCTGCAACAATGGCCTCAAGCATAACAATGATTTGGAGGGTGGAGCAGTACTAGGCAGTGTTTTGTTATCCATGATAACTTCAATATTTTCTCCATTTATCATGATTTCATTTTACTTAGATCCACAATCAACACCCATGGAAGCAGCAGTCAAGAAATAAAATGACATATTGCATTGGGCAAATCTACTGTAAAGGACTACTTTATTTATTTATAATTTTTATTGTGCTTTAAGTGAAAGTTTACAAATAAAGCCACTCACACAAGAACCCATAATCACCTTGCTACATACTCCCAATTACTCTCCCCCTAATGAGACAGCCCACTCTTTCCTTCTGCCCTCTCTTTTCCTGTCCATTTTGCCAGCTTCTAACCCCCTCCACCCTCTCATCTCCCCTCCAGGCAGGAGATACCAACATAGTCTCAAGTGTCCACCTGATCCAAGAAGCTCACTCCTCACCAGCATCCCTTTCCAACCCATTGCCCAGTCCAATCCATGTCTGAAGAGTTGGCTTCGGGAATGGTTCCTGTCCTGGGCTAACAGAAGGTCTGGGGGCCGTGACCACCGGGGTCCTTCCAGTCTCAGTCAGACCATTAAGTCTGGTCTTATGAGAATTTGGGGTCTGCATCCCACTGCTCTCCTGCTCCCTCAGGGGTTCTCTGTTGTGTTCCCTGTCAGAGTAGTCATCGGTTGTAGCCGGGCACCATCTAGTTCTTCTGGTCTCAGGATGATGTAGTCTCTGATTCATGTGGCCTTTTCTGTCTCTTGGGCTCGTAATCACCTTGTGTCCTTGGTGGTGTTCTTCATTCTCCTTTGATCCAGGTGTGTTGAGACCAATTGATGCATCTTAGATGGCTGCTTGCTAGCATTTAAGACCCCAGATGCCACTCTTCAAAGTGGGATGCAGAATGTTTTAATAGATTTTATTATGCCAATTGACTCAGATGTCCCCTGAAACCGTGGTCCCCAGACCCCTGCCCCTGCTACGCTGGCCTTCGAAACACTGAGTTCATTCAGGAAACTTCTTTGCTTTTGGTTTAGTCCAATTGTGCTGACCTCCCCTGTATTGTGTGCTGTCTTTCCCTTCACCTAAAGTAGCTCTTATCTAATTAGTGAATGCCCCTCTCCCACCTTCCCTCCCGCTCTCGTAACCACAAAAGAATGTTTTCTTCTCAGTTTGAACTATTTCTCAAATTCTTATAATAATGGTCTTATACACTATTTGTCCTTTTGCAACTGACTAATTTCACTCTGTAGAGTACTACTTTAAAGTGTTAAGAAACAAAGATGTCACTTTTAGGACTAAGGTGCACCTGACCCAAGCCATGGTATTTTCAATCTTCTCATATGCATGCGAAAACTGAACAATGAATAAACAAGACCAAAGAAGAATTGATGCTTTGAATTATGGTGTTGGTGAAAAATATTGAATATACCATGAACTGCCAGAAGAATGAACAAATCTGTCTTGGAAGAAGTATAGCCAGAATGCTCCTTAGAAGCAAGGATGGCAAGGCTTCACCTCACATACTTTGGACATATTATCAGAAGGAACCAGTCCCTGGAAAAAGACATTGTACTTGGTAAAGTAGAGGGTCAGCAAAAAAACAAAGGAAGACCCTTAATGAAATAGATTGACACAGTGGCTGTAACAATGGGCTCAAAGATAGCAAGGATTGAAGGACCAGACAGTATTTCGATCCATTGTGAGTAGGGTTACTATGAGTCAGAACTGATTCAAGGGCACCTAGCAATATAATTCTATCTTTGCCTTTTTGAGAAACCACCAGACTGTTCCCCACCACTGCTGCACCGTTTTACATGCCCACCAGCAAACATCAGTGTTTCAGTTCCTTCATATCCTTGCCACCATTTGTAAACTGGGGACAATAATGCGATTATCTCATAGAGTTGTTGTGAAGACTAAGAGTCAATTCATGTAAAACACTTAGAGTAGTAAGCAGTCAATAATTCTTAGTTTCTAATTAACCTATAGCCTGTATTTTCCTAAATTATTTTAAGAACACAAGGTAAATATTTTTCACAGCTTTACTGAGGTCTAATTGACATGCAATAACTGCATATATTTAAAGTGTACAATTTGGTAAGTTTTGGCGTACATATTCACTTGTGAAATCATCTCCCCATACCTCCCAATTTGTGCCCCTGGGTAATTCCTTTCTCCCACCTTTTCCCCATCACCAAACACTGATCTGCATGCTGTCACTGCAAAATAACTGACAATTTCTAGAGATTTATATAAGTGGGATTAAATAATATGTACTCTTTCTTTTCTGGCTTTGTTCACTCAGAATAATTATTTGGAAATTCACTCAACTATTGTCTCTTGTATTAATATATGTGTACCTGTGCGTCTGTAATTTGTTTACCTATCTTTTAAGGCAGCAAGTTTCACTCACTCTTAGTTTTTTCCCTAATTCTTTTCATAATCTACTTGGTTACCATTAAATTCCCCTTCCCAGTTATTAAGCTGGTGGACTGGTTGGTGTATCGCATCTAATTAAATTTCTGAGGCTTTGCACTATTTATTTAGTGTTATCTGTTGACCCGAGGACAGAGTCCCTGGTCCTGGGTATTTTACTATGGGTGGAGCTTAAGGTTGGCCCATCTAAGCCATTTAAGCCTTTTCCAGGAACGGGGAAAGACAAGTGACAACTGCAGGTGGCTTTGCCACCTTCAGCTCCTTTCCACTTCAGATGTCACACTGTACTTAACACAGCATCACTCGCCTCACTCGCCACTATCTTCACCCATAGCTGCATGGGATTGTCAGGGACTCTAGTCTCAGGGAGAGAGGAACTAATGGGGGTGAAATAAGTTTGGCCATTCAGAAAGTAGCACTTGTGGGATAAATGAGCAGCTTCTCACCCTGTTATTAACAGATATTTTGTGTTTGTGAGCTAGGTTTGTACTGGGTTAGGATGGATGGAAATTCTCTACCTTCGTGTTTTGTATTTCTCTTATCATCCTGGACAGAAGGTGTAACACAGTGGTTAAGAATGCTCAGTATGGTATCACACAGACTTGGTTCAAATTCCAGCTGATAGCTGGGTAGCGTAGGTCAAATCAGTTTGAGCTGAGTTTCTCCATCCATAATAAAAATGTCTGCCCCATACTGATGTGAGGATTTAAATTAGGGAGTGCTCAATAAATGGCAACTATTATTAGCCCAGAAAGTTTATCCCTCCTTTTTTACCAGCTCATAGCACACCTCTGTCCCTTCCCTCATGTATGGGGCTAAAGAAAAGCCCCCCGTTTTTTTTGAAATTATTGAGAAGTGTCTGCAGGATAGTCAATGGTAGGATGGCAAAGAGGGCAATGGGGCTAAGGACTGATGCAGAGGATCAGCTGGTCTGGGGAGCAAATCACCCTGTGAAAGATATTCTCCAAATTCCAGAAAAGATTGAGGACTCTGCAAGACAAGTTATCCCCAGGAATGCAGAACTTGATGGATCCTCTCTTCTGGTCTCTGCTCAGCCTTGACGCAATGCCCACTCTTCACAACCCACATTTCATTTGTTCTTAAGTACTAGCACTTTCTGGACTGCCGACCTGAATGAGAGGACCCGATGGGCTCAGGCTTCTACTTTTTTCAGAACTCGGATCAGGGTCTCCTCGTTGATCCTTGAGTCCTTCCAACACAAAAGGGCTCATCCCACCAACATATTCCCTCCACCCTTTTTTTAAAGCCAGAACTTGATTGATTCTGATAATGCCCACGTGATAAAACTGCAGATTCAATTTAATTCTTTAACAATGAGTCTTTCTTACTCAGCAGCTTATTCATCTTTTGAAAAAGGGCCTTATATACTCTACCTCATACCTTTGGTACATCATATGAGACTCAGCATTCCCCAAACAACTCTACTATTCCTCTCTCGAAAATAAAGACAGAAGCTTGAATTTTACCTCAAAAATGGTGTTATGTTACATTTATTGAGTAACCATCATCCTTTGTCATGCCAGACTGCCACAGGGTTCCATCTGAGCTGTGGCTTGGAAGTTCCCTGGGGATTCTGGCAGATCATCCATTAGTACCTGTATCCGGTGATATTGAAACTTCTTACCTTTCTGTTGTTTTCATGAGAACAAATCAGGAATCACTAGCTTTGCAACATCTCATTTCAGATGCTCTCATTCACATTTATGGGATGAGTAATTTTCAGTTCTTGAATACAAGAAAGTTCAATTTATGTAAATTTGTTACGAAACACTTTCAACACTAATGTAATCATTCTTTGTAATGTTCTCTTTCAGCTGAATTTTATTCTCTTTCTGAATACAGTTAGAGTTCTGGCTACCAAAATTTGGGAGACCAATGCAATTGGGTGTGACACCAGAAAGCAATACAGGTAATTCCAGGACAGGTGTCCATCAAAAAATTTTGTTTACTATTTAAAGAAACAGATACCGATTAATTGGAAATGTCTCTAAAATGTTAAATTTGTGAATGTGTATTTTTTTTATTTAGTTCAGTGTGATTTATCTGAAAAGTAAACATATTTTTATGAAAATATAACCCCAAACCTTCCCAATGTGCTTAAATTCTAGGTATGTTTATTTGAATCTGTTCTTAGCAGATTGAGATTTTTCCCATAAACCATTTGATCCCACAGAAAGTCTCTTGTTGATAATTTTGGCAGACAATTTTATCTGCACTCTAAAAAAATATGTCATAACTTAAAATCAAGAAAGTGGATTTACTATATAGTCCTCAATCTTTCCATGAAATGGGTACCTACCAAATGTAAATTTTTTAGAACTTTCAAATGTGCTGATGGAGTGGGGTCTATTGTTCAATCTTTGATAAAGAAAAGGGCAAACTGAATGTTTGAGGTCATTATCAAAATATTTAAAGGTGTGTCCATTCTACCAATGATCATTTCAGATATTCTGACTAAGCGTGGCCTTTATCCAACTGGACACATATAGTCATCAGGTGGATGTGGGTCAGTCTTTATAATCCCCAATGCAGGTAACTCTTTCTGCCTCTCGTTGTGAAATGCTGTCTCAGATACAGAAAGGAGGAGTGTTCTCTAAATCCTTTGTTGAATCATTCTCCTCCACTGTTTGGGCAGCTTTTACTATCTGGTAGAAAAGGCTACAGATATGGGCTAGAGTCTAGATACTAAGCACAATATGAACAAGGTGTCAGCTGCTAGCTCGATTATTTTCAGTGTGCTTCAAGTGCTAGCATTATAAAATAAGTTGTGTGTACGAGTTTACAGCTAAGAGCCTATGCTATACTACTATTTGTCTAATCTCGCAGCCGTCAGTGATGACAAACGCCAAAAGGTGATAGAACAATGAAAGGTGTAAATAGACTTTTGTTCTTCCCCATAAAATGAAAAAGCACAATGGTGTTTGAAATCTACTTATTTCTGGAGTTCGGAATGGTGTAAAACTTGCAGCTTTAGTAGAAAGTTGCCTGAGAGATTTGAGAAACTGAAGAAACAAAAGGTGACTTATCTTAAAAAGAGAAAGAGAACATAACAGTCTTTTCAGTTCATCCATGGGGGATTAGCTCTCTGGGAACAATGGAAGAGAATCTTTCATTAGGATTGAAATCCTTTACTCTTCAGATTTCCGAAGAAAGTTTAGTCTCGTGGACAGAAGCTTATTAAGTTTGTAGTGATCAGTTAGAACAGGTCTAGAGTTACAGGGGAGCCCTGGTGGTACAGCGGTTAAGAGCTCAGCTGCTAACCAAATGGTCTGCAGTCTGAATCCACCAGCTGCTCCTTAGAAACCCTATGGGGCAGTTCTACCCTATCCTATAGGGTCGCTATGAGTTGGCATCGACTTGATGGCAATGGGTTTTGGGTTTAGAGTAATAGGAGTCAGGGAAGATATTTTTCAGCCAAATTTTTTTTTTTCATAGCTGAAACATATTTAATATTTTTAATAATGTCCAAAGTTAAACTACCAAGCTCACACGATTGTTGGTAGAATTCAGTTTGTGTGTGTGTGTGTGGGTGGGTGTTTGGACTGAGGGCCTATTTTCTTGCTGGCTTTTGGCCAGATGCCACCCTCAGCTCCTTGCCATGTAGGCCTCTCAATGGGGCAGCTCACAACTTGGCAGCTTGCTTCATCAAACCCAGCAAGGGAGACATTCCATCACCTTTGCCAAAATCTATTAGTTAGAAGCAAGTCCCAGGTACTGCCCATATTCAAGGGCAGAGGATTAACAAGGGCATGAATACCAGAGACTGGAATCACTGGTGCCCATTTTAGAGTCAACCCATCACATTGGCAAAATGCTGATTCCTCCAACTACACAGGGAAATGTTTATAAAGAGACAATTAAGGGAAACAAACAAAACTACACACACACACACACACAACTACACAAAAATGATCTCTAGGCAATTTGAGTTAGAGTGCTTGACATCTAAAGAATATTCAGAGAAGGCAAGAAGAATTTAGGGATTGACTACACCCAGTAACAACAACAGCTCATGAGAAAATACAAAATGTCTCAGGAAATAAGCATAATCAATGATAAATGGGGATTCAAGAGTAGGAAGAAAGAAACTAGGCAGTAATTGATTCTAAAAACAAACAAAACAGGAAAATGCTGCTTGTAAAAGTAAAGGCAATTAGCATGGATGAAGGAATTTATGCTTTTAAGGATCAAATATAGAAGTTATAAGATTTAGGAGAGGAAAAATCATTAACAACTTTATGAAAATAATATCCTTTGAGTGAGAAGAATGGAAATGAGATTAGAGAGAAATTTTCTCACTTGCATTGAGTAGAGTCCTACTCATGGCAACTGCATGTTTGTCAGAGTACAACTGTGCTCTGTAGGGTTTTTAATGGCTGATTTTTTGGAAGTAGATTGCCATGCTTTTCTTCTGAGGCACCCTTTGGGTGGACTTGAACAACCAGCTTTTCTGTTAGCAGCTGAGGGCATTAACTACTTGTACCACTCAGGCACTCTAGAGAGAACTGTTGTTGTTAGGTGCCGTCATGTCATTTTCAACTCATAGCGACTCCATGTGACACAGCGGAACTGCCCTGTAGGGTTTTCCTGACTGTAATCTTTATGGAAGCAGATCGCCAGGTCTTTCTCCTGTGGCACTGCTGGGTGAGTTGAACTTCCAACGTTTAGGTTAGCAGCCAAGTGCTAAGAAGTAAGAATAAACTACGTGATTTAATATAAAGGTGACTGGAAATGACCAATGATAGGATCCAAAGAGACAGGAAAAGCCAACCCTTGTTAGCTCTGTTAAGCTTTATTTGTTCCAGCAAGCTCTGTCTTTACTCTTTTGTTGTTAGGTGCCCTTGAGGTATTTCTTACTCATAGTGATCCCATGCGACAGAGTAGAACTACTCCGTAGGGTTTTCTTGGCAGTAATCTTTATGGCGAAGGAGCCCTGGTGGTACAGTGGTTAAACAATGGGGTGCTAACTGAAAGGTTGGCTGTTTGAAACCACATGGAAGAAAGATGTGGCAGTCTGCTTCCATAAAGATTTGTAGTCTTGAAAACCCTATGGGCCTTTCTAGCCTGTCCTATAGGGTTGTTACGAGTTGGAATCGACTCACTGGCAGTGAGTTTTTTAATCTTTAGGGGCTCTGATGTTTAGGGCTTTTTCCCCCAGTAGAGCCATTAGGTGGTTAGCAGCCAATCACCTAACTGTTATGCCACCAGAGCTCCTTTCAGGGTGCTCTAGTTGATTTCTAAAGAGGGTTTGCCATTCTCTTTCAGGAAACTCGCCAAATCCACGCTGGTGCTGGTCCTGGTCTTCGGCGTGCATTATATCGTGTTCGTGTGCCTGCCCCACTCCTTCCCTGGGCTAGGCTGGGAGATCCGCATGCACTGTGAGCTCTTCTTCAACTCCTTCCAGGTAAACAGTGCCCTCTACTAACTTGCTCTTATATTTTGCTTTTTCTCTTGCAACTTCTTTCTCCACCACGCATTCAGTTTTGTGGATCATAATAAAGTATGGATAACAATGCAAAGAATGGGAATTCCAGAACACTTAATTATACTCATGCAGAACCTGTACATAGATCAAGAGCCAGCGGTTGGAACAGAACAAGGGAATACTGCTTGGTTTAAAATCAGGAAAGTTGTGCATCAGGGTTGTATCCGTTCACCATACCTGTATGCTGAGCAAATAATCTGAGAAGCTGGACTGTATGAAGAAGAATGGGGCATAAGGACTGGAGGAAGACTAATTAACAACCTTCCATATGCAGATGACACAACCTTGCTTGCTGAAAGTGAAGAGGACTTGAAGCACTTGCTGGTGAAGATCAAAGACTTTGTCTCAAGTACTTTGGATGTGTTATTAGGACAGAGCAGGCCCTGGAGAAGGACATCATACTTGGTAAGGTAGATGGTCAGCAAAAGAGAGGAAGACCCTTGATAAAATGGATTGACACAGTGACTGCAACAATGGACTCAAACATAACAACAATTGTGAGAATGGCACAGGACTGGGCAGTGTTTCATTCTGTTGTGCATAGGGTCGGTCGCTATGAATCAGACAACACCTTTCTTGGGCTGGGTTCTCTATAGAGAAGCAAAACCAGTAAAAGGTATAAATATATATATAGAGAGAGATTTATATCAAGGAAACAGGTCACGTGATTGTAGAGGCTGGAACGTACCAAGTCCGTGAATCAGGATAGAGGCCTCTCCCAATTCACGCAGCCACAGAAGCTGACGAACCTAAGATTGGCAGGTCGGAGAGCAGGACACCCGCTTACAGGCTGTGAAGGTCGACGAATCCCAAGATGGGCAGGCAAGACCGCAAGGTTTCTCCTGATTCACATAGCTGCAGGGGCTGGTGAACCCAAGATCAGCAGGTCGGGGAGCAGGACTCTTGGCTTGCAGGTTGTGAAGATCAATGAATCCCCAGATCGACAGGTGAGCTACTAGCTCGCGTCCCAAGAACCAGAGGTCAGATGACACGAGGCAGCTGCTGAATCCAGAACAAGCCAAAAACCTTGGCAAGGTAAGCAGGAAGGAAATAGGCAGTAGAGGATGGAGAGATGAAGGCTGAGGGGGCGGTGAGCTGCCACAGGCCCTGCCCCCGCCGGTACCACTCAGAAGAGTCTATCATGGGGGTGATCACATATCAAATCGCAACAGGGAAGTGATCACAATATTATACAATTGCCAAAATGCTGAAAATCATGGCCCAGCCAAGTTGACACATAATCTTAACCATCACAGCACCTAACAACAACAACCTCTTTCTCTGCCCCTCTCTCTGGCTTTGATGCTCCAGGGCCTAAGGGCCCTGGAAGGACAATATTGTTTGGCACCTCTACAGAGGTCAGGTTAATCCCCTGACCACAGCTCACAAACAAGCCTGGGTAGTGAGACAGGAATGCCTATTGTTGTAAAATACATGACATTTTCTGTGTGTGCGGAAAATAAATGAAAGTGAAAGAAGGGGAAGGCAGGGAAGAGAGGAAAAGGAAAGGAAGAAAAAAAGACGGAGAGGTTGCTTTCATGCTTTATATCTCATTTCTCACCTGGATTGCTACAGGCACCTTCTATCTCTTCTTCCTGATTAGTCACTTGCTGCCACCCCCTGCCACCTTAGGTCTAGTCTCTACACAAGAGTCTGAAGAATCTTAAAAATATGAATTTGATCATGGCAGTTACCTGCCAAAAATATCCAGGGGCTTTCCAACGCACTCAGAATAAATTCCAAACGCTGTTATCCAATTTACGCCCTCATCTCACCCCATACTTTCTGTTGCCCACTAAATTCTAGACCCACAAGCGGACTTTCTGTTACTCAAAGATGCTAAAGTTCTGCCTCAGGGGCTCGCAGCTGCTGGTCCTTCTGCCTGGAATGCTCCTCTCCCTGATGTACACATCGCTGGTTTCTTCTTTGTCATTCAAACCAGCCCAAATGTCACCTCCTCAGACAATGTTTGAATGGCCAAGTTCCCCATCTAATATCACCATCGTTCTCTTTCATATCACTTATTTTAAATATCTACATAGCCCTTATCATCTTACATCTTTCCTGTGTCAGTATCTGTTTTTGTTTTATCTGCCTTTCTTTCCTTCTAGAATGTAAGCACCACAAGGATAGGGACCTTGTCTTTTGTGTTTTCATTGATTATCCTTCTAACCCTGAACAGCTCCTAGTGTACTGTTCCTCTCAGTAAGTATTTTTGAATGAATAATAAAAATGTTTCTTTGTGTTCCCACCGTATAATACTCTATGATGTTTCCAGCATCCACAGTTTATAAATATCTCTTACTAACTGTCACGGATTGAATTATGTCCCACAAAAAATGTGTGTATCAATTTGGCTGGGCCATGATTTCCAGTATTGTGTGGTTGTCCTCCATTTTGTGATTGTAATTTTATGTTAAAGAGGATTAAGATGGAATTGTAACACCCTTACCCAGTCACGTCCCTGATCCACCTTTTATCTCTCAAGAGATAAAAAGGGAAGGGAAGCTAGCAGAGAGCTGGGGACCTCATACCACCAAGAAAGCAGTGCCTGGAGCAGAGTGCATCCTTTGGACTCAGGGTTCCTGCACAGAGAAGCTCCTAGTCTGGGGAAACATTGATGACAAGGCCAACAGAGAGAGAATGCGTTTCCCTTGGAGCTGACGCCCTAAATTTGGACTTTTAGCCTACTTTAACTGTGAGGAGGAAACCCTGGTGGCGTAGTGGTTAGAAGCGATGGTGTGCTACAGCTGCTAACCAAAAGGTTGGCAGTGCGAATCCCCCAGGTGCTCCTTGGAAAAACTATGGGGCAGTTCTACTCTGTCCTATAGGGTCACTATGAGTTGAAATTGACTCGATGGCAAGGTTTTTTTTTTACTGTGAGGAAATAAATTTCTCTTTGTTAAACCATCCCCTTGTGGTATTTCTGTTAGAGCAGCACTAGATGACTAAGACACTAACCAACCAGGGGATATTACATGATCCTTGAGTGGCGACATAAATGAAACTAATATGATAGAAATCAGCTTTTTGTGTATCTTAGAGTTTTATGCAGTTACTCGTTTGGTTCAGCCAACACTACGGGAAGATATCAAATGCATTTAATATAAATATAAAGATTTGAAAACTTTAGGAGAGAATAATTTTTTGAAGGAATAATGAAAAAACAGTTTTCAACTTATATATTTAGTTACAAGACATTTTCATGCTGTGAGCTTTATGAATTGTCAGCTGGGCTAACGTTCTGCTTTCGTGTTCTTTAGGGTTTCTTTGTGTCTATCATCTACTGCTACTGCAATGGAGAGGTAGGTCTGAAGGAAACCCAGACATCCCACAGGTTGGGCTCTGAGAAAAGCTTATAAATGGCCTTCACAGTGTGACCTAAATCTCTTGAGAATCTCTAGGAGTTACAGGACAGAATAGGTGGGAGAAAGGAGATTCTTTAATCATAGATTATTTTGAGAAAGCAAGAATTAATGTAAATTGACTAAGGTCCTCATTGTCTAGAACTTTCAAATGTCAGCTAACTTGCAAACCCCTGTTCCAAAACCACTTGTTGGAATACAAAGTGATACTTGGAAGGACAGTGAACTTCATATCCCAATTAATACTTAAAACTTGTATTCAATTTCAAGGAACTCAAGTGTAAGTTTTCTTGGCCTAAATCCATTAGCACATTTTGATGTGGTATTTTTTAAACCCAAGGTGTCATGCACAGCCCCACTTATCTGCCATTGGGGCCATGTGTGTTGCTATGGTGCTGAACAGCTTTCAGCAGAACTTCCAGACTAAGATGGACTAGGAGGAAAGGCCTGGTGATCTACTTCTGAAAATCAGCCTGTAAAAACCATATAGATCACAGTGGTCCCCTCTGAAACCATCGTGGGGTTGCTGCAGGACTGGGCAACATTTTGTTCCATTGTGCATAGTGTGTCCGTGAGTTGGGGGTAGATCCAGGATAGCTAACAACAGCAGGAGCAGACATCCTTGCCACAAGGTTTCAAGATTTCCCTTATTATTTCTAAAACACTCTACTCTTTTGTGGTTTAGGTTCAGTCTGAGATGAAGAAGATGTGGAGTAAATGGGATCTATCCATTGACTGGAAAAGGGCGCCCCCATGTGGGAGCCGCAGGTACGGCTCAGTGCTCACCACCATGACTCACAGCACCAGCAGCCAGTCACAGAGGGCGGCCAGCACTCACATGGTGCTCATCTCCGGCAAAGTGGCCAAGACTGTCAGCAGACAGCCCGACAGCCTTGTGACTTTACCTGGCTACGTCTGGAGTAACTCAGAGCAGGAGTGCCTGCCACCCTCGATCCATGAGGAGGCCCAGGAAGGTAATGGAAACCAGGGAGATGATATTCCAATGAAGGAGTCTTCCAGGCCATTGGACTTTAGCCCGGATGCTGAAGGAAGCAAAGGAGAAATGGAGGATGCTCTCTGAATCACCATCTGTGATTTCACGGGTGGTCAGTCTGGTTATATAAAAGAAGCTTGGCCCACATTCCTGTGCTTGAGCCCTTGGGCTGTAAATTCAGAGTTAAAGTATTACTTAAAAGTCTTCAGGCTTTGTAAATTGGCTCCTATAAATACTAAACTCACAAAAGGAGAGGTGTCAGTGGAGTAGTTTAATTATCTTATTTTGACATCAAATCTCTCCCAAACTTATTTGTGGATACTTGCTATGTGATTGTTCATTTTCCTGCAAGTTTTGAAAAGACAAGTTTCCTTTGATTAGATCTAGCTTTCTCTCACAAACACCACCCTCAATATGATAGAGATAATTTATTGTGTGTCATTTTCCTTTTAAGGAATTAATACTATCTTTTTATTTTTCTCACTTAAATGTACAGAGATGGTGCAGGACCAGGTAACGTTTTGTTCTGTTATACGTAAGTTCTCAGTGAGTTGGAGCTGACTCAAAGGCGACTCATAACAATAGCAATCATTGCATTTATTTTGCAATGCGAAGGAGCAATTAGGGTCTGAAAAATGTATGTTGAAAGGTTAAAGATCTAAGAAGAAATACACATTGGAAAATAAGTTGGCTGACCTTTGATAAAATAAAAATTTATGACAATGAAAATTGTTTCTTTCTGGGAATAAAGAGAATTACTCAAAAAAGAATATTGCACACATATCCCTCCTTTTGAATGTCCCCTCTGTGACCAGACAGACCTCAGGTCTTCCCTCTCTTCTGTAAATCGTGACATGCTGCAAGTTTTTCAATCAGTGGGCTTGTGTTATAAACTGATTTTCCTTATGATCACTTGTATTGATAGTAAATCACACCCCATCTATGTCCTTTTCGTCTTTGTTCTATTACTGTGTTGCAAATGGCATGTGAGATAAATTAAAGGTTTGTTTTAAAAGTATATTTTAGGTGACTTTCTTCAAGTTTCTTTCAGTATCTCATTTTATTTTTCAGAACTAATTAAACTTACCCTATCTCCAAATCTACAAACATCAGAATTTAGCTTCTGTACTTTTTTTGAATTTGAAATATCAATAGGTTGTAGTAGTGAAAACAGTTTTTGGAATGCAGGCCACACACCAGGCATCCTGATAGGTGTTGACAAACAATTAGCTCACCTAACCTTCACTACAAAGGATGGACCGAGCCCTATCACTGTCCCTCTTTTTACAGGTGACAGTGTGGCTTGCAGGGATGGGTAACTTGCCCAAAGTTGCATAGCTAGTTGTTGACAGAGCTTGGATTCAATGCAGCTCCACTGTCTTCAAGCCCCATGTTCCTAACTATACTGTCACCAATAGGTGTGTAGCTTTTTAACCAATCCAAAAGAAAAAAAACTCTGAATTGTTTCTGTTTTAGGGATTCATATTGTAGTAGGTTTTAACCTATGATCCTCATGAAGTTTCCACTTTAGTGGAGAAGACAGACACACATGGGAAATGAAAAACATCATAGAGCAATATATTTCCAGGTAAAATAACACAGGTCATCTGTCTCTCAATTTGTTTAATATTTTAACCAATATGCAAATAGCACCACGATGAATAAGGTGCTCTGATGTCTACATACCCTCTTGAAAAAGATAATGCTTTCCTCCCATACTCTTTCCTTCCTTTTCCCTCTGTGCCGTGGTGTAGGTCATTTCCTTCCCTTCCTGTTTATGAAAGTGCTGTTGTGCATATTTCATTTATTTGATTCTCTTCCTCATTATCAATCCCCATGCTGCCTCCGCATTTGGAAAGATTCATCATGGGCTGAGCCAGAGATTAAGTTCAATTCCATTGCTAATTTGCTTCATGGTTTTATGAAATCACTTTATTTCCTTTATAGTTCAATTTCTCCATCCTTAAAATGCAGATATTTGTCTACCTCACAGAAATGTTCTGATTGTTAAAGAAATCATATATTGAAAGTATTTTGTAACATAAAAATTCGATACAAATACTTGGATTAGGTTGTTGCTACATGGTTGTTTAATGTTAAATCTTATTTTGCCCCATTATGTTATAAAAGTCAGATTGGTCATTGCAATACAATAAGGAATTGTTAAAATGGATATATTTAGGAAATACAGAAAATATCCAGAGTTCTTGCTTTCTAAGTCAACCTCAAAATATAAGACGAAGCCACCACTTCTTTATAGGTTTAAGCAGGAAAGGTGCAGGTATGTATTTTTTAAAATAACCTTCAAACCATATGAGAACAAGCTAGAAAAGGCTAAATAGAAGCAAGGAAATCAGTTGGGAGACCACTGCAAGGATACATGTGAGATGCAATGAGAGTCTACATTATACAAGGGCAGTGGAAATAGAGAACAGAAGATATTTAAGAGGTAGAAAGCAGGCAGGAGGACCAATGAGCCAATCTGGTCATTCTTACTTTGGACATGTTGAATTTGAGATGCCTTCAGAAACTTCTCATGGTTCCATCTAGTAGGCAACCGATGTGCTGGAGCTCAGGAGAGAGGTGGGTGCTGCTAGTATTTTGGCTCAAGCTCCTTTGGAAGGTGGTATTATCTGCAGATTGTTCTTTTGAGATCAGAATTTACAAAAGCACTGATCTTTAATGATCCATAGCCGAGATCATGTTATCTTGTTCATTATAATTGCTTTCGGAGATGCATTAATCTTGTTCTTTAGGGGGCTATAAATGTTGTAAGCAAAACCTGCAGAGAAACCCTCATAAAGGGAAGAAATATTTGGCCTGTGTAGTTCTGTTATGATCGCTTGAAAATTTTTTATTTTGGAAGAAAATCATGTATTCCTGTACCCCTGTATCTTCATGTTATCTATCTGCTGATATCCATGAGAAAAAAAAAAAAAAAATCAAAACTCATACAGTGAGTAGACCTGAAAGTAGAACTAAAATATTTAAATTCTTCTTTCACCTTATTTGATAATGAGCAAACATGAAGTTTTCACCACCTGACCATAAAAAGTATGAAAAGGTTCATACATTTGATACATGTTGATTGTGGCTAAACCAAACCCCTGACTGTGGTGAATAGACCACCTTTTGGCAAAAAGAACAGCTGCAACACAAACAAGAATTCTTCCTTCAATAGGTTACGCTCACCTTCTCCACACAGTTTTGGCAAGCTACCATTTTGACTAAATTACCAGCTGAGTCCTGATTATCTCTTGTGAGACAAATTTGCCAACTGAGGCTCACTGAGTATGAAAAGTGTGATTCAGAAACTATATTTATTTCAGATGAAATACATCTACTAAAGCAATCTTGAATTACTGGTGCTCACTACATGTGATATATCTGGGAATGTCCCTTATTTTTGAAATAACCACATGCCAGACATTTATTTTCTGATAAAATGTCTGTGACTGCAACTGTCAGAATAAATAAGTTTTTAAAAACTGTTTTCTTGTGACAAATATATGTGGCAGAATACCAGTTGAGATGTTTCAACAAATGGATGCAGCTCTAGAAGTACTCACTTGTCTATGACAAGAATTTGGAAGCTACCTGACCAACTGACAGGAGGAGATCTATATTTATGCCTATTTCCAAGAAAGGTGATCCCACTGAATGCGGAAATTAGTGAACAATATCATTAATATCACCCACAAGTAAAATTTTGCTGAAGATCATTCAAAAATAGCTGCAGCAGTATATAAACAGGGAAACTTCAGAAATTGAAGCCAGATTCAGAAGAGGATGTGAAACCAGGGATATCACTGCTGATGTCAGATGGATCCTGGCTGAAAGCAGCGAATACCAGAAAGACCTTTACCTGTGTTTTATTGACTATGCAAATTGACTATAGATAACATTGTGAAGAATGGGAATTCCAGAACATGTGCTCATGAGGAGCCTGCACATAGATTGAGAGGCAGTTGTTCAAACAGAGCAAGGCGATACTACGTGATTTAAAGTCAGGAAAGGTGTGCATCAGGGTTTTGTCCTTTCACCATACTTATTCAATCTGTATGCTGAGCAAATAATCTGAAAAGCTGGACTATGTGAAGAAGAACATGGCATCAGAATTGGAGGAAGACTCATTAACAACCTGTGTTATGCAGATGACACAACCTTGTTTGCTGAAAGTGAAGAGGATTTGAAGCACTTACTAATGAAGCTCAAAGACCACAGCCTTCAGTATGGATTACACCTCAACATAAAGAAAACTAAAATCCCCACAATTGGACCAATGAGCAACATCAAGATAAATGGGGAAAAGACTGAAGTTGTCAAGGATTTCATTTTAGTTGAATCCCCAATCAATACCCATGGAAGCAGCAGTCAAGAAATCAAAAGATGGATTGCATTGGGCAAATCTGCTGCAAAGGGCCTCTTTAAAGTATTAAAAAGCAGAGATGCCACCTTGAAGACTAAAGTGTACCTGATGCAAGTCATGGTGTTTTCAATCTCCTATGCATGTGAAATCTGGACAATGAATAAAGAAGACCAAAGAAGAAATGACACCTTTGAATTGTGGTTTTGGAGAAGAATATGGAATATCCCATGGACCACCAACAGAATGAACAAATCTGTCTTTGAAGAAGTACAACCAGAATGCTCTTCAGAAGCAAGGATAGTGAGACTATGTCTCACATACTTTGGACATTTTGTCAGGAGAGATCAGTCCCTGGAGAAGGACATTATGCTTGGTAAAGTAGAGGGTCAGTGAAAAAGAGGAAGACCCTCAAAGAGATGGACTGACGCAGTGGCTGCAGCAGTGGGCTTAAGCATAATAATGATTGTGATGATGGTGCAGGACCAGACAGTGTTTCGTTCTGTTGTACATAAGGTTGCTATGAGTTGGAACTGACTCGATGGCACCTAGCAACAACATATATATATATATATATGGAAAGCCTGGTGGTGTAGTGGTTAAGTGCTATGGCTGGTAACCAAGAGGTTGCAGTTTGAATCTACCAGGTGCCCCTTGGAAACTCTATGGGGCAGTTCTACTCTGTCCTATAGGGTTGCTATGAGTCGGAATCGACTCGACGGCAGTGGGTTTTTTAATATATTTATAACTGACATCCCTCAGAAAAGTAAGCATAAGGTGGGGAAAGAACACTGTTTGGGAAGTTTCCAAGGCTGAAGGTTCTGCACTGAGGTTCAAATGCACAATTGGAGCCTGTCAAAGATATCATTGGGTGGAGGGATGGAGAGACTGATATAAAACATAGTGCTCACCACAAGTGCCACAGTCAGGGCAACTTCTTAGCTCTAACCAAACACCTGGCAGGATGAAGTTCCTAGGCTCAAAGGTGAAAGACTATAGACTCGGGGGACATTTACATCAATTGGCACAACATAGTTCATAAAGACAAAGTTCTGTATCCTACTTGGGTGAGTAGCATCTGGGGTCTTAAAAGCTTGCAAGCGGACATCTAAGATACAGCTATTTGTCCCTTACCACCTTGAGCAAAGGAGAATCAAGAAAACCAATGACCCAAGGGAGCAATTGGTCCAGGGGACTGGTAGACCACGTGAACCACAGCCTACATGACCCTGAGACCAGAAGAACTAGATGGTGCCTAGCTACCACTACCAATCACTCTGGCTGGGATTGCAATTTAGGGTCCTGAACAGAGCAGGATTAAAATCGCAGAATCAAATTCATAAGGGAGACCAAACTTACTGGTCCGACAGAGACTGGAGGAACCTCTGAGACTATGGTCCTAAGACACCCTTCTGAACTGGAACTGAAGCCATTCCCAGAGACCACCCTTCAGCCAAACCATGGACAGGTCCGTAATGCAAACACTTAACACCCGAGAGAAACGTGCTCCTTAAAACGAGCAATTATATAAGTCCCAAAGGGCAAAATATGCACAAGGAAAAAGATGAGAAGGCAGGAAGGAGTAGCAATCCTGGATGAAAGGAAATGGGGAAACTAGGATGGAAATGGGGGGAGTGTTGGCCCACTGTGGGGGCTGAAACCAATGTCATGAAACACCATGTACAAACTATTGAGTGGGAAACTAATTTGCTCTGTAAACTTTCACCTAATGCACAATTAAAAAAAAAAGTGCTCACTAATGTTTAACTCTGTTCAAATCAGGTTTAAAGTACAATTTAGTTTATAAAGAAAGAAATTGAATAAAACAGATCATTTCCTAGAAAAAATATATATATAATGAAACATTTAACAATTCAACATTTTTTAGGTGTACAATCCAGTTACATTGATTAGGTTCATCATGTTGTGATCCTTTTCCAAATTATTCCATAACCATTAACAGCAGCTCAGAGCACCCTAAGCCATGGCTTCTTTCTCCCTACCTCCCCCCACTAATAAACTTTGGTCTTTCTCTGTTTTTGCTATCTAGCACTGCTATAACAGAAATACCACAAGTGGATGGCTTTAACAAAGAGAAATTTATTCTCTCACAGTTTAGGAGGCTAGAAGTCCGAATTGAGGTGCAAGCTCCAGGGGATGGCTTTCTCTCTCTGTTTGCTCTAGGGGAAGGTCCTTGTCATCAATCTTCTCTGGTCCAGGAGCTTCTCAGCCCAGGGACCCTGGGCCCAAAGGACACTCTATTCTCTTGGCTTTTGTTTCTTGGTGATATGAGGCCCCCCTGTCTCTCTGCTCACTTCTCTCTTCTATATATCAAAAGATATTGACTTAAGACAAAACCTAATCTTCTATATTGAGTCCTGCCTCATTAACATAACTCCTCTAATCCTGCCTCATTAACATCATAGATGTAGGATTTACAACGCATAGGAAAATCATATCAGATGACAGAATGGTAGACAATCACATAATGCTGGGAATCATGGCCTAGCCAAGTTGACACACAATTTTAGGGGACAGAATTCAACCCATAACAGTCTCTATACATATGAAGAATATTGAATATACCATGGACTGCAAAAAGAATGAACATATTTGTCTTGGAAGAACTATAGCCATAATGCTCCTTAGAAGCAAGGATGGCAAGGCTACCTTTCACATACTTTGGACATGTTATCAGGAGGAAGCAGTACTTGGGGAAGGACATCATGCTTGGTAAAGTAGAGGTTAGCAAAAAAGAGGAAAACCCTCAAAGAGATGGACTGACACTGGCTGCAACAATGGGCTCAAGCATAACAACGATTTTGAGTAAGGTACAGGGCTGGGCAGTATTTTGTTCTCTTGTACATAGGATCGCTATGAGTAGGATCTGACTTGACAGCACCTAACAGCAACATACATAAATAAATCAGTTTTTAATACTAGTTAATACATATAGAGGAGCCCTGGTGGTGCAATGATTAAACGCTCGGCTACTAATTGAAAAATTGACGGCTCAAAGCCACCCAGGAACTCCAAGGGAGAAAGACCTGGCAATTTTCTCCTGTAAAGAGTACTGTCTAGGAAACCATATGGGGCAGTTCTACTCTATCATACAGAATTGCTTTGAGTCAAAATCGACTTGATGATACCCAACAACAACTACAGTACGTATAGAGGTTGTATACATATGCTCAATTTTCACTACAACTCTGTAAAAAAATAAATACAATTATTAAGCCCACTTTACAAATGAGGAAATTGAGGCAGACAGAGGTAAAGCAGCTTTCAGAGAAAATATTTTCTTAATAAATCAAAGCTCTCCATCAGGAAAAGATAGTAGTATCCTTGAAGTCAAGATAGCTTGAGGATGGGAGCAGAAGGTGGGACAGAGGACATTATCTCTGAAGGGGAGATTCTCCCCCATGACTCCAGCACCCTCTGGCTCCAATGGAGTACTTTCCTGCCACTGAACAGCCATTCCTCCCAGTGCCTTGCTTGCTATACCACTGAGAATTTCTTAAGTATCATCTGATACCTGATACGTAATGGACTGTTAGCTCAAAGAAAAGAGTAATAATCTGAGCCCTGATGGTGCAAATGGTTAAGAGCTCAGTTGCTGACTCAAAGGTTGGTGGTTGGAACCCACCCAGTGGCTCCGTGGGAGAAAGACCTGGCTATCTGCTCCTGTAAAGATTACAGCCAAGAAAACCCTATAGGGCAGTTCTACTTTGTCATATAGAGTTGTTATGAGTCAGAATTGACTCCAGGGCACCCAACAAAAGAAAAGAATGGAAAATTCCCTAGATGGCGCAAACAGTTTGCACTTGGTTGCAAAGGTACCCAGTGGTACCTTTGAAGAAAAGGCTTGGCCATCTGTTTCCATTAAGATTAAAAAGACCAAACCAAACCCGTTGCTATCGAGTCAATTCTGACTCAGAATGGCCCTACTGGACAGAGTAGAACTGTCCCATAGGATTTCTGGGGAGCACCTGATGGATTCAAACTGCCGATCTTTTGGTTAGCAGCCAAACTCTTAACCACTGTGCCACCAGGGCTCCTCCATTAAGATTACAGCCAAGAAAACCCTACGGAGCAGTTCTACTCTGTAACACATGGAATCACCACGAGTTTTAACAGAAACTAACAACAACAACAATAGAGGATAGAATCAGCTTGGAAGAGGTGGTAATCTTTCTCAGAAGCATTCAGGTCAAGTAGCAACCAGCTGTTAAGAGCTGTAGAAATATTCATGAATAATTAAGGAATATTAAGCAGAGAATACCAGAAAGATGTTTACCTGTGGATTATTGACTATGCAAAGGTATTCGACTATGTGGATCATAACAAATCATGAATAACGTTGTTGTTGTTGTTAGATGCTGTTGGGTTGGTTCCGACTCATAGCAAACCTATGCACAACAGAATGAAACACTGCCTGGTCCTGAGCCATCCTTGCAATCGTTGTTATGCTTGGGCTCATTGTTGCAGCCACTGTGTCAATCCACCTCGTTGAGGGTCTTCCTCTTTTCCGCTGACCCTGTACTCTGCCAAGCATGATGTCCTTCTCCAGGGACTGATCCCTCCTGACAACATGTCCAAAGTACATAAGATGCAGTCTCGCCATCCTTGCTTCTAAGGAGCATTCTGGCTGTACTTCTTCCAAGACAGATGTGTTTGTTCTTCTGGCAGTCCATGGTATATTCAATATTCTTCGCCAACACCACAATTCAAAGGTGTCAATTCTTCTTCAGTCTTCCTTATTCATTGTCCAGCTTTCACATGCATATGATGTGATTGAAAATACCATGGCTTGGATCAGGTGCACCTTAGTCTTCAAGGTGACATCTTTGCTTCAAGGTGACACTTTAAAGAGGTCCTTTGCAGCGGATTTACCAAATGCAATGCGTCTTTTGATTTCTTGACTGCTGCTTCCATGGCTGTTGATTGTGGATCTGAGTAAAATGAAATCCTTGACAACTTCAATCTTTTCTCCATTTATCATGATGTTGCTCATTGGTCCAGTTGTGAGGATTTTTGTTTTCTTTATGTTGAGGTTCAATCCATACTGAAGGCTGTGGTCTTTGATCTTCATTAGTAAGTGCTTCTTCTTCACTTTCAGCAAGGAAGGTTGTGTCATCTGCATAACGCAGTTTGTTAATGAGTCTTCCTCCAATACTGATGCCCCATTCTTCTTCGTATAGTCCAGCTTCTTGGATTATTTGCTCACCATACAGACTGAATAGGTATGGTGAAAGAATACAACCCTGACGCACACCTTTCCTGACTTTAAACCAATCAGTATCCCCTTGTTCTGTCTGAACAACTGCCTCTTGATCTATGTGAAGGTTCCTCATGAGCACAATTAACCCACTGCCGTCGAGTCGATTCTGACTCATAGCAATGCTATAGCACAATTCGGTGTTCTGGAATTCCCATTCTTTGCAACGTTATCCATAATTTGTTATGATCCACACAGTCCAATGCCTTTGCATAGTCAGTAGAACACAGGTAAACATCCTTCTGGTATTCTCTGCTTTCAGCCAGGATCCATCTGACATCAGCAATGATATCCCTGGTTCCACATCCTCTTCTGAAACCGGCCTGAATTTGTGGCAGTTCCTTGTCGATGTACTGCTGTAGCCGTTTTTGAATGATCTTCAGCAAAATTTTGCTTGCATGTGATATTAATGGTATTGTTCTATAATTTCCACATTCAGTTGTATCACTTTTCTTGGGAATAGGCATAAATATGGATCTCTTCCAGTCAGTTGGCCAGGTAGCTGTCTTCCATATTTCTTGGCATAGACGAGTGTGTACCTCCAGAGCTGAATCTGTTTGTTGAAACATCTCAATTGATATTCCATCAATTCCTGGAGCCTTATTTTTCACCAATGCCTTCAGAGCAGCTTGGACTTCTTCCTTCAGTACCACTGGTTCCTGATCATATGCCACCTCTCGAAATGGTTGAACATAGAGTAATTCTTTCTGGCATAATGACTCTGTGTATTCCTTCCATCTTTCTTTGATGCTTCCTGCATCGTTTAATATTTTCCCCATAGAATCCTTCACTATTGCAACTCGAGGCTTGAATTTTTTCTTCAGTTCTTTCAGCTTGAGAAACTCCAAGTGTGTTCTTCCCTTTTGGTTTTCCATTTCCAGCTCTTTGCACATGTTATTACAATACTTTGTCTTCTCGAAATGCCCTTTGAAATCTGTTCAGTTCTTTTACATCATCAATTCTTCCTTTTGCTTTAGCTGCTCGACGTTCAAGAGCAAGTTTCAGAGCCTCCTCTGACATCCATCTTGGTCTTTTCTTTCTTTCCTGTCTTTTCAATGACCTTTTGCTTTCTTCATGGATGATGTCCTTGATGTCATTCCACAACTCGTCTAGTCTTTGATCACTAGTGTTTAATGCATCAAATCTATTCTTCAGGTGGTCTCTAAATTCAGGTGGATATACTCAAGGTCATATTTTGGCTCTCGTGGACTTGCTCTGATTTTCTTCAGTTTCAGCTTCAACTTGCATATGAGCAAGTGATGGTCTGTTCCACAGTCGGCCCCTGGCCTTGTCCTTGTCCTGACTGATGATATTGAGCTTTTCCATCATCTCTTTCCACAGATGTAGTCAACTTGATTTCTGTGTGTTCCATCTGGCAAGGTCCATGTGCATAGTCACCATTTATGTTGGTGAAAGAAGGTATTTGCAATGAAGAAGTCATTGGTCTTGCAAAATTCTATCATTTGATCTCCGGCATTGTCTCTAACACCAGGGCCATATTTTCCAACTACTGATCCTTCTTCTTTGTTTCTAACTTTCGCATTTCAATCACCAGTAATTATCAATGCATCTTGATTGCCTTTTCAATCAATTTCAGACTACAGCAGCTGATAAAAATCTTCTATTTCTTCATCTTTGGCCCTAGTGGTTGGTGTGTAAATTTGAATAATAGTCATATTAACAGGTCTTCCTGGTAGGCATATGGATATTATCTTATCACTGACAGCGTTGTACTTCAGGACTGATCTTGAAACATTCTTTTTGATGATGAATGCAACACCATTCCTCTTCGAGTTGTCATTCCCAGCATAGTAGACTATATGATTGTCCTATTCAAAATGGCCAACACCAGTCCATTTCAGCTCACTAATGCCTAGGATATCGATGTTTATGCGTTCCATTTCATACTTTGTACATTCCAGGTTCCAATTATTAATGGATGTTTGCAGCTCTTTCTTCTTATTTTGAGTCGTGCCACATCAGCAAATGAAGGTCCCAAAAGCTTTACTCCATCCATGTCAGTATCCCCTCCACCAAACAACTCCAGGGGTGAACAGGGGCCAGGTTCCCTTTAGTTCAGCAGACCTGATTAACTGGAAGAATAACACCTCAGGATGTCAAGAGAAACTAAAGAAATTGTATGAACTGTTTACCGCCATCTTTAACTCTTTTGATTCCACCGAGGCAGGCTATCGATCTCTCCTAAGCACCTTCCTCCCCCCCGGAAGAGAGGAAGATGGTCCTAGATAAGGCTGGAGAGGAAGCCCAGAGGTGACTTGGTGCTCGATGGGCCAGAGATGCAGTCAATGATGTCTTTCCCCTTCAAGACTCCACTGGGACCACAATTACACAGTGGAATATGGTAGGCTCACCCGATATTGGGACTGTCTTTTTGTGAGCCTTAGATGTAGATTGCCTAAGCTCTTAGATTGGAGCAAAGTACATGCAATTAACCAGTGCAAAGATGAGGACCCTGCAACCTTCCTCGAAAGAGTAATAGAGCCTTTAGACAATATACTGATCAAGATACAAAAGGACCCAACAAATGCTCAGATGGTCAATAATATTTTATAAGACAGTGTGCCCTGGATATTGGGAACCAACTTCACAAAATAGAGGGAGGAGTAACTATGAGTATTCAACACCTAGTTGAGTTGGCATTCAAGTCTATAACAACAGGGAAGAAGACAAAGGCAGGAAGTGCCAGGTTGCCCTACCGGCAAAAACAGCAACAGTACAGAAACGGTATAGGCCTCCTAGGAAGAAAAGATCCACAGACCCTGGCAAGGCCTGGCCCTGAGCCCCGCTGGGAGAGAACCAGTGTGCATATTGTGAACAAGAGGGCCACTGACAAAGAGAGTGTCCCGAGAGAGTGAATACTGAGTAACTTAATACCAGACCTGCCTAGTCAATAATCGCAGCACATCAGTCCCATCTGTTGCCGCTCCAAGTTCTGCCACCCCTCTTCCCACTCTGCCCCTGGAAAACTCTGTTCACCCTGACTGTGTCTGGACAGTGCCCTGGCCCATGCCAGCTGTCCAGACCCACAAAATCAACCTCTAAGAGACGCCAGTTTAGAGATCTTCAGAGGTGGGAGGAGCTTCATCGAGGGAGGCCAAAGGAGAGTGGGGTACGCAGTTGTCAGCCACACTGAGGTCCTCCAGGCAAATGCTTTCCCAAATGGAACCTCAGCCCAAAAAGCCGAGCTGGTTGTGGTGATCCAGGCCTTGTGGCTGGCCAGGTCTAAGAGAGTGACCATTTATATAGATTTGGAGTACGTGTTGTCGGTTTTAAATCTATATAAGACTTTGTAGAAGCAAAGAGAGCTTTTAAATTGGGTCTGTAAAGAAATCAAAGATGGCCAACAGATTTTACAACTCCTTGAGGCGGTGTCCCTCCCCACTGTTCTGGCCGTGGTACACTGCAAAGGACATCAACAAAAAGATACAGTAGAGGCCCAAGGCCACCAAAGGGCTGACGTATAGGCCAAGCAAGCAGCAAGAACGGTGAGCCCAATAGTAGTGACTGATTCTAGCTTGCCATAAGCTACAGAAGACCTTTATAGTTGCAAAAATAGGGGCCGGACAGGGAAGAAACAACTGATGAGGCTTGGAGGAGTAAAGGGCAGAGAGCAAGAAGAATGAAAACAAAAATGTGAGAAGGAAGTAGAAAGGTGGAGAAGAAAGGGAGGGTTGGCTCCAGACTGGACTGTCCTGGGTTTCCAGAAACAACCTAAATGTAAATATATTGATTTATTCTGCTACTGTATCAGGTTTTAGAGTCTTGTGAACAGCTGGCTCTGCACCACTGTATGGTCCCTCTCAATATTAAAGACCTCTACTTAAAAAAAAAAAAAAAAGAGACACCAAGATCTTCTTGGCAGCGTAAGAGGAGACTAAGCACCAAGAATATGTACTGGAACAAGATTGCAGGAAAAAGATAAACTAGACTATTGAAGCCCACTGGGCCAAACCTTGCAAGAAGACCTAATTAGCATGGGCTAAGACCCCTCCCTTGGCTGTGTTCAAGACTAGGGTTGCACCTCAAGCCAAACTTAAGATAAGCCCTTTTGAGCTTATATATGGGCATCCCCTCCTCCGTAACTTGTGGGAGGGGTTCATTACTCTGGGTCCTGAGGATACCTTGGAAGCTAAAGACATACACAAAGCTAGCTCACTATTAAACAATATTTGTATTCTGTGGCGGGGTGCTTGACTCTCTGTACAGGTACATGATATGACAGACTCTTCCACAACCCGAAGTCTCTCTCTCCGTGTCAAGACCTGGAGCACCACAGACCCGGCAGAACAAACCCCTAGCACTGCAATCAAGATTGCCAAAGAGGGAGAGTGGATCCACAACTCTCGTGTTGAGCCGCCTCCTACTCACGATACCAACCAACAAGCCCTGAAGAACAGTAAGAATTGACGAGACAGTAATAATTGAGAAAGTCAGGCTTCAGATGATTTAAAGTGATAGACAATTGTGCCAGCTGATTGTCATTCCCTGGTGATTGTGCAGGTTGTTATTCATGACTCTTCAAGTTTACCACCTATAATATGTGGCCTTATATCCTGCCTGTTTATTTCCTGTGTCTCTCTAGAAGAAAAACAGGGTCCCCAAAATGGCAGGATAATTATCTCATAAACACCTCAGAGGCTCTCCACTTAAAAGATCACTGGGTTTACTTCACCCCCGCCCCCACCAGAACTAAAGACAATGTAGAGGAAGTCCCAGTTCAGGTGCCCCCACCTACTAAAAACACCACTAGATTTCCCATGTGATGAGTCTCGCTCTGGGCCCATCTTTCATGAGTTACAATAGGGTCTTTGTCCAACAGACAATCCAGGGTCTCACTGACTCCACTGCTAAAACCCCAGACAACTGGAATGAGACAACTTATCTCCAAACTAATCTGACCAACCAAGTCATGGGGATACCTACTGAGAAAAGATATCCAAAAATTTCCCAAGAACTTTTTATTTGCTTCTTGACTATTGCTTGCCCAACCATATGGGGTCTACACCCCCAGGCACACTCATTTACTCTGAAACACATTTACAATGCCACAAAAAACAAAACAAACAAAAAAAAAAACCCACAGGCCCAAGTGCCAAGTGTTTTGACCTGGGCTTTGTGGTCCTGTGGCCCTGAACTCGTAGAGCGGCAGTTGGCTCGAACGAACTGATGCCAACCTCGGTGGCTGCACCATCACTGAATCTTTGTGTACTCCCGGTGGATGTGTCTGAGTGTGTGGGTCTGGTCATGCCTGGGTGACAACAGCCCGGCTTGTCATTGTCCTGGTTGTAGATGGACAGCTTCTTACATCGGCCCTGTCACAACCACCAGTCAATGTTCCCTAGGATTTTTATTTCTCTCAGGCACCAGTGTCTACATGTACTAGGCCTCCAGGCGAGCCTCAAGTTGTACACTAAAGAGGGCACTGGATTTAATCCTAACTGGGGCAGGTACAGTAATAGGGCTCCATAATAAATGGCTACACAAGTTCAACCAAGGCCCAACTTTCACAAGATGTCTGAGATATATAGTAAAGGCAACAATCCCAAACTTAACATGGTGTCTCACCCTTCTAAAATCCTTGGCCGTGGTCGTCCTGCTGCCTGTATTGAGGCCTTGCTCATTTAACCTTTTAGTAAAGTTTGTGTGTCCTAGACTTAAAAAGTTCCGCCTGCAAATGATGCTGTGACGGGATTTCACCCCATTTCCCTCGAGGAGATTCCAGCTAGAGCGCAGTTCTATGCCAGTGCCCCTGGCCAGCAGGAAGAAACTACAGAAGATGAGACCTTTGGCCCTAAACTCCTTTTAAGATTAAAAAGAACCTGTTAGAGGGGGGATTGAAGCCTCCACCGAGACTTCGCCCCATTCCACCAAGGTTCCCCGCACCCCTCGCAGTCCACCAAGCTACAGCTTCTAACTGTGGTTTGGCCCAACCCCTCTGTGGCCCTAACTACAGTTTGAATTTGGTGCCAGAATCCTGCGCATGCACAAACCAAGATTCTGGCGCATGCTCAGGACCTGAAGAGCTCTGTCCTCCGTCTGTCCTTGGACCTGAACATCACTGACATGATTCAGCATCCAGACCTCCAAATGTGGACATGGGAGGGCTAAGGGCTGAGAGTTCTGGGCACTGAACCCGAATCCCAGACACCATTGGAAATAAAAAGCTCCCCAAACCCCTCAGATGGTGAGCACATGGCCTTATGGTGGCTAGACCCCACATGGCTACTTGTCTGTGCAGACAATAAATTTCCACTGTTTCCCTTGCAACCGGTGGTGTGGTGTCTGTCTTATTTTGATCAGGACAAGAATCCTCATTTGGTTACAGCAGGAGGGACAGAAGAAACCAAAAGAGATGGAAAGTGCCAACATCAGCTCAGTGGCCCAGTCAGTGTGGGCCCTAAGAATCCAAGCAGCCTGAGGCCGAAGCAGTTGCCTCAGCGCCACGAGACTGGAGACTGCCGCTGGCGGGAAGCGGGGGGTGGGGGGGTGGGGAGGGACTAGAAGGGGAGAAGGAGGGGTAGGAAAGCGTATATCACTCGTTAACCCGGTGCTCTGTCTCCTGCTCGGAACTCCCTGAAGCTGCTTTCCTGTACTCCCTGTCGCCAATCTCTGACGTGGGTGGGGTGAATCCAAGCGGCATGGACGCTGCACTTCCTGGCCAGCCAAGCCACCACAGCCAGCCAGCAAGCTCAGAGGTAGAGCAGCAGGGACAGAATGGGGGGTGGGAAAGCCTGTATCGCTGGTTAGGGAGTGCTCTGTCTCCTGCTGGGAGTTCCGCTAAGCTGCTTTCCCATGCTCCCTGTCTGCTGATCCCTGACAGAGGAGTCCAAGGTGGTGGATCCATCCTGTGTTAGCTGATGGGGTCTTCAGCACATCTCTCTCCCCGCTGTCTATTCTCTATCAGTTTCTTATTCCATTCAGTGCTTGGCTTTATCTTTATCTCTTCACTTCAGGTCCAGGAATGACATTTGTCCTCTGTTTTACTTAATTTTTCAGGTCTTTGCTGTGGAGGGAGGGTGTGGTGCTTCTGTCTATGGCACCATGTTGGCTGGAAGTCTCTGTTCTCCCTTTCTGAATAGCAAAAGTGCAAAACATCTCTGCAGAATATTTATTTCATGATTTAAGTAAGGTCGTTTATATGTTACCAAAGAAATTGGATTACTCAGTTAAATCATGGAGTTAGTAAAGCTGTTCTTTGCTTAAAACGTTAGTAAAATTGGTCAAGTGTAGAGCTTCAGGCAATCACCCTCACTTTAAAGTCATCTCAGGGAGGAAATTATTTCTGATTTGAGAAAAGCTGATTTTGTTTTTCTTTCAGAAGTAGCCTCCAAAAGTTAACTGTTCATTAAAAATGTAAATGTTTGTCTACCTAAAACCAATTAAAAAGTGGATGCAGCTTACACAGAAGTAGTAATAAAATGGTTAGGAGCAAAACCTCAACCAGTTGGTCTTAAATCTGATGGAGTAGGTATCATGGCAGCTGTAACTCTGACTACTGGTGGAGCATTTTGAAAACAGAATGCAAGCTTAAAATTACTCTTTTTAACAAAACGTACTGCTTAAAAAAATACACTCTCTTCAGAACTGTGTCATTCAGACACCAAAGGTAGCAATTAGAAGGGGCTCAGAGAAAGAGAGAGAGAGAAAGCTGCAGGGATGCACAAAGAAAAAAGCCATTCTCATTTGTTTAAATCAATTATGTAAATCTGAACGTAAAGCTGTTTCGTAAGCAGAAACCGAGGCTTTTTCTGCCATTAATAAATTCTCTGATAAAAAGCAGGACTGATCCTAGAATAAACTATCATGGAATAAGAAAGATTAAAAAGAAGACCAGCAAAATTGTCTGATAGTGCAAAATAAGAGAATCAGGACAAATTCTTCAGTCAGGTAATCCTTACTAATGCCTGATTTAAAGTCAATATTTTTTGTAACTATTAAGATACACCTAACTGGTATTGCACACAAGTTAATTATATTGTATTTGGTGAATTATTCTATAACAGTGTTTCTCAACCTGTTTTTCATTATCACTGCCCTGAAGAGAAAAATCAAATTAGATTTCAATTTAATTTCTTCCCAAGAGAAATTAAATACTAAGGAATAATATTTTTTTGGGTAAGTTTGAGCTTTGGAGTGCCACAAACTGTTGTAAAATATGACTCCTCTCCTTCACAACCAATTGCCAATTTTCACCCCTTTGGAGCTGATATTGCCCCTGTTGAGAGTGCATGTTCTGTATAGATTTAATTATTCTCAATCACTTTCTGATCTCAATTACTTCAAGATCACTCAAATTACAGAGAAAAAAATAACAAAATCAGTGGACAAGTTACTTACCCTCTACAAACCTATTTTCTCATTTGTCACATGGGATTAATTGCTTGATCTTACTTTTCTCTAGATAGTTGAGCAAAAGGTGGATATGTCTGGAATGAAACCCAGGAAAGGGAAGTGAACCTCTTCCCATGGATGTGATATGTGGGGAAGCCAACAAGCAGATACCAAGAGAGAAGTGTTCAAGGGTATAGTGTCTAGCAGGGGGAACAGCATAAGATCTAGGCAATCAAGTCCAAGGGGTCATCTAAGATGTGGATCTGGTACTTCAAATTTTCTACCTAGAGATATTTAACCATGTGGGAGACTGGAAGTCCTTCAACACTTCAGCAGACCACATATTGTAATACATGATGATAGTCAGCCTCTCTTTCAGTTCTTATAGCTTCTTGAGGTCAAATATAAAGCTATATTTTTGGTCCCATACCATCTCGCAACTCCCTTTTGGAAATAGATGTTAACACTCTACTCCTTATTTTTTCTTCTTCCTTCTTTTCCTCATTCTTAATGTTTGAGACAGAGGGTTTAGAAGCATTGCTGGTCCACAGTAAAATTCAAATTGAAACAAAACAAAACAAAACACGGCTCAGTGGATGTGATGCTCAAAATTGTCAAAGGCTATGTTGTGTTTCTGGGTGGTGCATATGGTTAAGTACTTAGCTCCTAACGGAAATGTAGGCAGTTTCAATTCACCCAGAGATGCCTTGGAAGAAAGGCCTGGTGACCTATTAAGAAAAAAATCAGCCGTTGAAAACCCTGTGGAGCACAGTTCTACTCTGATGTGTTAGAACTGGCTTGATGGCAACTGGTTTGGTGTTTTGGTTTATGCTATGTTTCTAAATGTTCTCTGCCATCTGATATTCAGTTGCCATCTACTTAACAACAGAAAAATTTCATTCTTGCCCATGGGAGTCATGTCAAACTCATCAACATCCACTGTGTCAAAGAAAATGCAAGCAGTGGAAGAAATGCTGTTACCATCAAAGATGGAACTCCTATCCCTACATTTCTTGATAGATTTAATTCCCTCATGTAAGCAACGGGGGAGACTTTGCAGTATGTTACCTCTGACTTTCTGCTGTTAATGAAAAACACATATGTCTGTGTTATAAGAAGCTATTCATGGAGATGTATTGCAATCTAATTGTAAAAAGTTATTCATAGGAGAATAGCTATAGAAATTTAATCAAATTTGTAAGACCAAGACACATTTTTAAAAAAATGACCTGTAGTAGTTCAGAATCATTAACGTAGTTTAGACACTTACTCTGGAAAAATACAACTCAAGATGCTAATTTTGTCAATATAGATATATTACCTTAATTTTGTATAAAATGTAGGGAATAAATCATAAATATTTAGCTATCCTCCAACTGACCAGCATGTAGTAATTAAAATGTTCCCAGATGGCGCATGTAACAGATTGATTACTAAAGTAAAAGTTTAAAAACATATTAGTAGGAATCACAGGCCCCACTTTTTCAATATATAGTATTTATACTCCTGAAGATTATACAAATCTTAGCAGTTTGGAGTTTATAGGAAAAGCGATGAATCCTATAATGCAAACATGAAAGAAATCTAGAAATTACCTAACCTTTTATGTTACAGATAATATTTAATATTTATCTCAAGATAAAAGTTTACCAAGTTGTTTCACGTGTATTTTAGTTTAATCCTTATATTAACTGAAAGGTAGGTACACCCAGCAATAACACCACACTGCCTTACAGATGCAGAGACTGAGACCACAGAGGTGAAAAGCCTGCAGCAGAGGCTTCTAGTTCCCTGGAGTCACCATTCCTGTATACACTGATAACCAACTGAAAGCACCTGTGATTGTCTGCTTTTGGGCTTTCTCTGGCTGCTAGAAGTGTTGGGGCGTAAACTCACCTAGGGAGCAGTATGCAAAGATAGGAGTTGGTAGATACATACACCAACTCCTTCACCCCTCTGGTGGAATAACTCCGAAGTGAATTCTGCAGTCTTCCAGAGTCTCCCAGAGTTCCTCAGCAGGACGGACCCCAGTTGCCCACAGTAGTAGCCTGCTTAATAACTTGCCATCTGCTGGCTTCCTTTCTTTCCCTGCAGCACTTCCCCACACCTTTAGAGGTGCTTTCTGGGATCATCTCCAATAAATTTCTTATTTTCAAATTCTTTTCAGAGGGTATGCATCTGGGGGAAACCAACTTTACACAACAGCCCATCCAAAAACACACATCTTCTATGCTACAGAGCCAGGGATAAAATTCCCAGATCTTTTGATTCCCAAACCAGGAATTCGTTTTATTATCCTTTGTTTTTCTCTAAAACAGACTCCCTGCACTCAGCATTTCTCAAGCTGGAAGAAATGAAGAAAAAAAATTCAAGCGTCGAGTTGCAATATTGAAGGATTCTACAGGGAAAATATCGAATGATGCAGGAAGCATCAAAAGAAGATGCAAAAAATACACAGAGTCACTGAACGAAAAAGAATTGGCTGACGTTCAACAATTTCAGGAGGTAGGATATGATCAAAAACTGATGGTACTAAAGGAAGAACTCCAAGCTGCACTGAAGGGAATGGTGAAAAATAAGGCTCTGAGAATTGATTGAATACCAACTGAGATGTTTCAACAAATGAATGCAGCACTGGAGATGCTCATTCATCTATGTCATGAAATTTGGAAGACAACTTCCTGGCCAACCCACTGGGAGAGATTCATATTTGTAACCATTTCAAAGAAAGATGATCCAACAGAATGTGGAAATGATCAAACAGTATCACTAATATCACACACAAGTAAAATTTTTTGAAGATCATTCAAAAGCAGCTGTAGCAGTACATTGACAAGAAACTGCCAGAAATTCAAGTGAGATTCAGAAGAGGAGGAGGAATGAGGAATATCATCGCTGATGTCAGATGAATCTTGGCTGAAAGCAGAGAATACCAGAAAGATGTTTGCCTGTGTTTTATTGGCTATGCAAAGGCACTCGATTGTATGGGTCATAACAAATTATAGATAACATTGAGAAGAATGAGAATTTCAGAACACTTAATTGTGCTCATGAGGAATCTGTGCATAGATCAAGAGGCAGCCGTTCGAAGAGAACAACGGGATATTGTGTGGTTTAAAGTCAGGAAAGGTGTGCATCAGGGTTGTATCCTTTTGCCATACTTATTCAATCTCTATACTGAGCAAATAATCAGAGAAACTGGACTATATGAAGAAGAATGAGGCATCGGGATTGGAGAAGACTCATTAACAACCTGTGTTATACAGATGACACAACCTTGCTTGCTGAAAGTGAAGAGGATTTGAAGCACTTACAGGTGAAGATTAAAGACTACAGCCTTCACTATGGATTACACCTCAACATAAAGAACACAAAAATCCTCACAACTGGACCAATAAGCAGCATCATGGTAAACAGAGAAAATATTGAAGGATTTCATTTCACTTGGATCCGCAATCAATGCCCATGGAAGTAGCAGTGAAGAAATCAGATGGCGTTGGGCAAATCTGCTGCAGAAGCTCTCCTTAAAGTTTTGAAAGCAAGGATATCACTTCGAAGACTAATGTGCACCTGACCCAAGCCATATATTTTCAATCGCCTCATTTGCATGGTAAAGCTGGAGAGTGAATAAGGAATACTGAAGAGTTGATGCCTTTGAATTATGGTGTTGGTGAAGAATATTGAATATACCATGGACTGCCAGCAGAACAAACAAATCTGTCTTGGAAGAAGTACAGCCAGAATGCTTCTTAGAAGCAAGAATGGAAAGACTTTGTCTCATGTATTTTAGACATGGTATCAGGAGGGACCTGTCCCTGGAGAAGGACATTATGCTTGGTAAAGCGGAGAGTCAGCGAAAAAGCAGAAGACCCTCAACGGAATGGATTGACACAGTGGCAGCAACAATAGGCTCAAGCGTGGCAATGATTGTGAGAATGGCACAGGACTGGGCCATGTTTCATTCTTTTGTACGTGGGGTTGCTATGAGTTGGAACTGACTCAGTGATACCTAAAAACAAGACACTATTGCTTTTTTGAAAAAAAAAAAAAAGCTTTTATCAGTAATTAAAATGCCAAAAAGCTGGATCATCTTGGCATTTCATTATTAGAAGATATCCTATGTTTTCATCTGTCTCAAAGATTTTGAATAAAAATCTCTCTCTACCATTGCTACCATTGATGTCTGTTGTTAACAAGTACCTCACTATTTTAGAGGTTGTTTGCATTAAATAAAATTGTAATTATACAGTGACCTTAATTACATGCTTTCCAGCTACAATAATTTGAAAACCCTGTTATTTAGTTTCTTATTTTTTGTTGATCAAACACAATTTCTTATGTCAGCCCACTAGCAAATGCAACATTATAAAATGTTTTCCCTTGGTTTTTATTACTAATTATTTTCATGTTATGAGAAATCAAAATTATATAAAATTGGAAAGGTCAAGTTTTAATTGGATGCTTCCTCAAAACAAACAGGACAGGTGAGCATTAAGAGAATCCGAATGATCTTAAGACATGTTGGCATGATGCCTTGAGTAGTGCTGGAACTTATATTTAATTATTTTACATTTCTTACTTTGCATCATGTGTTTACACAAAATGTTGCATGTCAAAGCAGATTCACATGAAACTGGAACTTATCCAACATCAGACTTTAGAATGATTCACTGGATACAAGTCAACAGCAGGCACAGATATTTTTTTCCTAGAGAACTCTGAAACTAGGCTCAGTGCCCCAAAATGGTCCTTTTCTCCGTGTTACAACATATTTTGGTCTTGAAATTTTTGGGTAATGTGGGTAGGAAATATGGTCCACAAAGGGAGTCATTTTGATTTTGGAGCATCTCCATTTTATACTGCATTAATCACACAACTTATGTGACCAGCCCATTCTCCAACAAGACATGTTCTACAAATCCATGAATTCCAGGTTTACTTACATTAAGCAATCCAGACAGATCAGGTATAAAACGTATTTTAAAAATGGGGACTTTTCACTAAACATCATTAGCTGCTGGCCAAGGTCAGTCATTTCCACTGGAGTCTGAGTAGAGAGAATAGTTATGGGGTAATTTTTAAATAAAAAGCTATCATCTTCAGTGAATTTTTAGAAAATACTTTTTCAGGTACATTTGCTTTCCTTTTCTTCTTTATATTTTCTAACAAAGCAAGATTCAGCTATTATTTACATTTTCCAAGGAAATAAGTCCAGCTTTATACTTCTTATACTTCAAGGTATCGTTATCTACTTTACCTCATGAGTATTTGATACCTATAAGCTCAGTGAGTTTTTATACTAAAGGTGATGATTTCTCATTAATTGATCCGACTATTTGATTCAAGTCCCCTGTGCTTTATTTCTTCCAGGGAAAAGGGGGAAAAAATGGTAACGGGTCAACTGTGTAATATATGTAATAGATCTTGATGTCAAAGTTTGTAATCCTTGTGTTTTTAATTAACATAAACAGTCCAAACCTAGAATAACTTAATTGACTCGATTGATATTTAGAGTTATGGTACAGTCACAAATGTGAGTAGACCGTCACTCCCTTAAATTATATTGTCAACAGGTTCCCACCACCTAGACAATAAAGTCTGTATTTCTTATCCTAGCATTAAAAATTTCTTCTCATCAGATCGAGCTTCCTTTTCAGTTTACCTCCCGTTATTTTCCTCTATCTTCTACTTATAAATAAAGTTGGATCTTTTATTTCAAAATATTGTTGTGCTGTTAGCTGCTGTGGAGGCAACTCCGACTCCTGGTGACCTTACGTCAAACAGAATGAAATGTTGCTTGGTCCTGCATCATCTTCACAATTACTGGCATGTTCAAGTCCATCTTTTCCACTTTCGTGCCTGTCTATGTCACTGAAGGTCTCCCATACCCTTGTTGGCCCTCTGTTTCACAAAACATGATATCCGCCTCTAGCTATTGATCCTTCCTGATGACGTTTCCAAAGAAAGCAAGTTGGACAATGTTCTGTTGCGATCCATAGGGTCTACATGGGCTAATTTTGGGAAGTAGATCATCAGACCTTTCTTCCTAGTCTATCTTAGTCTGGACACTCCACTGAAACCTGTCTACCATGGGTGACCCTGCTGGTGGCATAGCTCCCAGCATCATAAAAACACACAAATCACTATTATACAACAAACTGATAGGCGGGTGGTGGTATTTCAAAGTACTGTCACATAAATTACATCAAGAAAGGCGTACCATTTTGCAGTTGAGAAAATGAGGCCATTGAGGTTAAGCAACTCGCTCAGGGTCAAGCAGTGAGTAAGTGGCAGATGTGGGAATGAACTCTGTGTCCAGTCTAGGACACATGTCTTCTCACTGCGCTATTTCTCTAAAAGAGCAGTAACATTTTAACTCATTACTGCATGTCTAAGCTCCAGGAAGAATGAGCTGGGGAAATTTTAGAGCTCATGGTAAGCAAACTTGACTACTGATTTTTGAAGAATAGAGATTTTAGATAACAGTTTAATTTACTGTACCAATAGCTGGGTTTTTTCCCTAGATCTGCTATTTTCCCTCTCTTTTTTTGAGTAGGGAATTTGTGTCTAGGCTAATAGTACATATTATGTATCAGCACCTTTCTTATCTTCTTTTCTTATCACTGTCATCAGTATATTATAATCTGTAACCTAATATTGTTTCAGTATCCCCAAACAAGATCAATCAGAGTGGATTTGGAGCGGATTGCTTATTTCATCTATAAGCAGCTCGGAACAAAATGTTATAACAGTGCAGTGAGGTCAACATACCAGGAGGAAAGCCTGTGAACAAGGTTAGAAGGAGCTTTTCTAAACTGCACAAAATTATAATGCCATTCTCAATTTCCTTGGAGAGACACTGCAACTAGTACCAACTTTTTTTGCTGCTATAATAAATTATCTTCACAAGTGATAAAGTATACGTACTCCTCACTTATCAAAGTGGTTAGGTTCCAAAGACCATGTTATTATATGAAAATTGGCATTATATGAAAATGGAGGATGACCACACCAGCTCATAAACTGGAGGATGATTATGCCATTACATAACTGCAAAATTACGTCATTATATAACTGCCAAATTACATCATTACATAATGCCAAACCGCTGAGAATCATGGCCCAGCCAAGCTGACACATAACCTTAGCCATCACTACCAGTGTTACTCTCAGCTCGCACATTGCATTCATTACTGCCAGATGCACCTTGTTAATATGCAAAATAGTCGGATAGTAGATTTTTCACTATTGTAAATGTGAAATATCAGATAATGAGACAGTCTGTAAGTGAGCAGTAGGTGTAGTCACATTTTGATTTTTTCCCTCTTCTGATGGAAAATAGCAGAATTGCCATTATTCATAATTACATAATCTCATGTCTATGGACTATCCCCATTCCTATTTCAGCATGTTTAAAGTTAGTATATTTCATGGCATATCATCCTTTACTCATGGTTGATGGTGGACTCTAGTTAGTTTTCTTTGGAAGAAACGCTGTGAAATCCAAGGCCAGTGGCAAATTCTCTATATTTATGCCTCCAGCCTTTTAAAATAAAACCCCATCCTCAATATCATCTCAAAGGTTATCCTATGATTTCCATTTCAAGCAGGGAGTATAAAGAGGAAGGTGGCAGCTGTAGTGATTAAGCATAAAGCCACTCTGGTCCAGCCATCATCGACAACATTACCAGAAACCCAATCTTCTGCTTCATTTCCTGTCCGTCACCACTACCCCTATTATTTAGAGCCCTTGGAGGTCTCTCTCTTGTGCTGTTGAATGCACCTTCCTTCTGACTACCCTGAGGCATTGCTTCCTTTTCAGTAATCACTGCTAATGTGTGCTTTCTGGTATTGCCTCAGCACCTCGCTTTAGTTACTATGGTGGCCGCTATGATACAACTACTACTGCTTTGGAGCGAATAGGAACCTCACCATTACGACCCACCTGTATAACACTCACTGTTTCACAACTCAAAACAGAATTGGCTTGTGGGTTCTCACTTTCTCATGTGTTCGTCATAATGCTATTCTTTTTGGTGACTGATCCAATTTGTTACTTTTTCTCTTCACAATGACTCCCACCTCATCTCTCCTCCAGAATCTTGGGAAAAATTTCCTAGGGATTGAATAAGATGACGATCTGAATAACTATGGCTGATGCTGCACTCAAAATTATTACTCTATCTTTAAACACGATTGAAATTCAAAACCTAGCTAAACTTATGAACCTGGAGTTTGTCCTCACTGAGGATGATCTGTCTTCTAAATTACTATTATACAGCCCAGAAGGGTAAGGGGTAGTCACTATTCTCTCTTGAAACTTTAAACCCCACCCACCACCACTGCCATCGAGTCAAACACTCTAAATCACTGTGTCTCTTCTGAGGATTACTATGTCCAGTAAAGCCCACCTGCTTCTGTTCACCTGGGGCATTAAGGGCAGTGATAGGAGTCAGCCTCTTTGAACTTGTCCTGAACCAACTTGGTATCTTATTCTTCCTCTCTTGGCCATCTTGTCTCTTGCTTTGTTGAACTGTCATCTCTAATCTCCTATCCCTTGACATATGGGGTGTAAACAAATCTCTGGATGTGTAGTGATCTGATCACTGATGTTTATGAAAGTTGAATCAGGAAATATTCAATCTTTGTCTAGCAGATCTGGCTCAGAAAAATTACTGATAGGCATGGAAAAATGAGCTAAGAGCTTTATAAATCAAACTGCCTTTTAGAGATGGATTTAAAAAAGGGAATTGGGAAAGGACTCTATCTTGATCCAAGAGCTTGGGATGTTCCAACCCCTACAATCTAGTGAGCTGTTTCCTTAATGTAAATCTCTCTATATATTTATATGCATTACTGATTTTGCTTCTCTAGAGAACCCAGCCTAAGACAATGTTCAAAATATGTGAGATGCAGTCACGCCATCTTTGCTTCCAAGGAGCATTTTAGTTATACTTCTTCCAAGACAGATTTGTTTGTTCTTTTGGAAATCCATGGTATAGTCAATATTCTTCACGAAGTACTGCAATTCAAAGGCATCAATTCTTCTTCAGTCTTCCTTATTCACTGTCCAGCTTTCACATGCATATGAGGCGATTGAAAACACCAGGGCTTTGGTCAGGCATGCCTTAGTCCTCAAGGTGACATCTTTGCTTTTTAACACTTTAATACATTTTTGCAGCCAATTTGCCCAAAGCAATGCATCTTTTGACTTCTTTCTTTTTTTTTAGATAGTGTCTTTTTTAAAAAATTGTGCTTTAAGCCAACTCTTCAAACATGAATTGGACTGGACAATGGGTTGGAGAGGGATGCTGGTAAGGAGTGAGCTTCTTGGATCAGGTGGACACTTGAGACTATGTTGGCATCTCCTGCCTGGAGGGCAGATGAGAGGGTGGAGGGGGTTAGAAGCTGGCGAAAAGGACACGAAAAGAGAGTGGAGGGAGAGAGCAGGCTGTCTCATTAGGGGGAGAGTAATTGGGAGTGTGTAGCAAGGTGTATATGGGTTTTTGTGTGAGAGAATGACTTGATTTGTAAACTTTCACTTAAAGCACAATAAAAATTATTTAAAAAAATTGTGCTTTAAATGAAAGTTTACAGCTCAGGTTAGTTTCTCATGCAAAAATTTATACACACATTGTTAAGTGGCTCTAGTTGCTATTGCTATGTCAGCACACTCCTCCTTTCCACCTCATATTTCCAGTGTCCATTCAACCATCTCCTGTCTCTTTGTACCTTCTCATCTCATCTCTGGACAAGAGCTGCCCATTTAGTCTGATGTATCTACTTGAACTAAGAAGCACACTCTTCACGAGTATCATTTTATGTCTTATAAAAAAATAGTTCAGTTTAATCTTTGTCTGAAGAGTTGGCTTCAGGAATGGTTTTAGTTCTGGGTTAACAGAGAGTCCGGGGACCATGTCTCCCAGGGTTCCTTCAGTTCAGTCAGACCATTAAGTCTTTTGTCTAGAATTTGAGTTCTGCACCCAACTTTTCTCCTGCTCCGTCAGGGACTCTCTGTTTTGTTCCCTGTCAGAGCGGTCATTGGTGGTAGCTGGGCACCACCTAGTTCTTCTGGTCTCAGGCTGGTGGAGTCTCTGGTTTATGTGGCACTTTTTGTTTCTTGGGCTAATATTTTCCTTGTGTATTTGGTGTTCTTCATTCTCCTTTGCTTCGGTGGGTTGGGACCAATTGATGCATCTTAGATGGCTGCTTGCTAGCTTTTAAGACCCCAGATGCCACTCACCAAAGTGGGATGCAAAGCGTTTTCTTAATGAACTTTGTTAGGCCAGTTGACCTAGATGTCCCCTGAAACCATGGTCCCCATGCCACCCCCCCCCCCCACTACTCTATCCCTCAGAGTGTTTGGTTGTGTTCAGGAAACTTCTTGGCTTTTGGTTTAGTCCAGTTTTTCTGACTTCCCCTGTATTGTGTGTTGTCCTTCCCTTCACCTAAGATAATTCTTGTCTACTATCTCGTTAGTGAATACCCCTCTCCCTCCCTCCCCACCCTCATAACAGTCGTCTTTTGATTTCTCGACTGCTGCTTCCATGGGTATTGATTGTGGATCCAAGTAAAATGAAATCCTTGACAAACTCAATCTTTTCTCCATTTATCATAATGTTGCTTATTGGTCCAGTTGTGAGGATTTTTGTTTTCTTTATGTGGAAATTGTAATCCGTACTGAAGTCCGTGGTCTTTGATCTTCATCAGTAAGTGCTTCAAGTCCTCTTTACTTTCAGCAAGCAAGGTTGTATCATCTGCGCAACACAGGTTGTTAATGAGTTTTCCTTCAATCCTTATGCCCCATTCTTCTCATATAGTCCAGCTTCTCGAATTATTTGCTCAGCACACAGATTGAATAGGTGTGGTGAAAAGATACAATCCTAATGCACATCTTTCCTGACTTTAAACCACACAGTATCCCCTTATTTTGTTCAAATGACTGCCTCTTGATCCATGTACAAATTCCTCAAGAGCACAACTTAGTGTTCCAGAATTCCCATTCTCCACAATGTTATCTGTCATTTGGTATGATCCACACAGTCAAATGCCTTTGCATAGTCAATAAAACACAGGTAAACATCTTTCGGGTATTCTCTGCTTTCAGCCAGGATCCATCTGACATCAGCAATGCTATCCCTGGTTCCACATCCTCTTTTAAATCCAGCTTAAATTTCCGGCAGTTCCCTGTCAACATACGCTGCAGCCTCTTTTGAATGATCTTCAGCAAAATTTTACTTACATGTGATATTAATGATATTGTTTGATAATTTCCACATCTGGTTGGATCAAGTTTCTTGGGAATAGGCACAAATATGAATCTCTTCCAGTTGGTTGGCCAGGTAGCTGTCTTCCAAATTTCTTAGTATAGATAAGTGAGCACTTCCGGTGCTGCATCCATTTGTTGAAACATCTCGATTGGTATTTTGTCAATTCCTGGAGCCTTGTTTTTCACCAACACCGTCAGTGCAGCTTGTACTTCTTCCTTCAGTACCATTGATTTCTGATCATATGTTACCTCCTGAAATGGTTGAACATCGACCAATTTTTTTGGTATAGTGACTGTGTATATTTCTTCCACCTTCTTTTGATGCTTCCTGCATCGTTTAATATTTTCCACATAGAATCCTTCAGTATTATACATATTATAGACTTTGAAAAAGTACATATTAAATAGACCTGAGATAACTCAATGGATAATGGGCAGGTAACGAAGAGGGAAAGAGAATGCACATATGAAATCAGATAAAATCTAATACTTTACATGTATTTAATACATAGAAATATTGCCATATAGACCTAACAGCTGTCTAGAACGGGTGCAAAGATATGAGTGGTAGCTATGACTCTCTCAAGATAATATCCCAACAAACTCAGAGAAACAGAGATGCTTTTTCTTGTGCCATTTGAAAACTCAGGAGAGCCCAGTATAAGCCCTCTTCTGAGACTGAATGGTAAGAAACAGGATTTATTTGTTTGCAGGTGATCCAGGATAGAAAGAGATCTGAACTTGAGTCCTGTTAACTTCACAACTGCTATTCTGTAGTTAAAAAATAACATCTCTGATACTTATTTTCCTCATCCAAAAACAGGATGATTAGAACTTCTCTGCTGGATTATACTATTTTTTTACGATTAGACTATGTCTGTGGAAGCTATAAGCTGCTGTTAAAAGGTAAATATCATACTTTAACTTAATATATTGTCTACTCCAAAATTATGAGTAAGGTTTGTCCTCACCACGTTTCCAAACAATTTTAAGTTGACACTGGGACTTGTTTTAAAGGATATTTGGGAAATGGAAGAATAACATTAGAAGGGCTAAGGAAGTTAGAAACAGTTTGTGATTAATTACACTTTTAATTTTTAATTGGATATGTTGTTTCTACATTAATAAAAACAGTATCCTTTAGTACTTTTCAAATTAGTACGAACTCTCTTAAAGTGGAAGTCTATTATTGGTAAAAAAAATAAAATTTATTGGTAGGGGTGGATTAATCAATAAGCAAGGTATGGATGCGTTTACAGTATGCAAGGTACGCATGGGCTAATTTGTGTTTACTTGTTTACTTACTAATCTGTAGTGCACAAGTTCACTAAATCTTTGATGTGGCGAAAAACAGATGAAATTGTGCACTATAGATTCGTGTTGTTGTTGGTAGGTTCTTCTTTTGATGCTCCCTGCTTCGTTCAATATTTTCCCCGTAGAATCCTTCAGTATTGCAACTCGAGGCTTGAAATTTTTCTTCAGTTCTTTCAGCTTGAGAAATGCTGAACGTGTTCCTCCCTTTTGGTTTTCTAACTCTAGGTCTTTGCAGATTTCATTATAGTAATTTACTTTGTCTTCTCAATCCACCCTTTGAAATCTTCTGTTCATCTCTTCTTCTTTATCATTTCTTCCTTTCATTTTAGCTACTCTATGTTTAAGAGCAAATTTCAGAGTCTCTTCTGACATCCATTTTGGCCTTTTCTTTCTTTCCTATCTTTTTAATGACCTCTAGCTTTCTTCATTGATGATGTCCTTGCACAACTCGTCTGGTCTTCGGTCATTAGCGTTCAATGCATCAAATCTATTCTTGAGATGGCCTCTAAGTTCAGGAGGGTTATACTCAAGGTTGTATTTTGGCTCTGGTGACTTGCTCTAATTTTCTTCAGCTTCAACTTGAACTTACACAGGAACAATTGATGGTGTGTTCCACAGTTGGGCCCTGGCCTTGTTCTGACTGATGATACGGGTCTTCTCCAACATTTCTTTTCACAGATGTAGTCAATTTGATTCTTGTGTATTCCATCTGGCGAGGTCCACGTGTATAGCCGCCATTTATGTTGTTGAAAAAAGGCATTTGCAGTGAAGTTGTTGGTCTTGCAAAATTCTATAATGCGATCTCAGGTACCTTTTTCATCACCAAGGCCATATTTTCCAACTACTGATCCTTCTTTTTTGTTTCCAACTTTTGCATTCCAATCACCATGAATTATCAGTGCATCTTGATCATATATTTGATCAATTTCAGACTGCAGAAGTTGGTAAAAGTCTTCAATGTCTTCATCTTTGGCATTAGTGGTTGGTGCGTAAATTTGAATAATAGTCATATTAACTGGCCTTCTTTGTAGGCATATGGATATTATCCTATCACTGAGAGCTTTGTACTTCAGAATAGATCTTGAAATGTTCTTTTTGACAATAAGTATGGTGCCATTCCTCTTCAAGTTGTCATTCCTTGCATAGTAGACCATGTAATTATCTGATTCAAAATGGCCAATACCAGTCCCTTTCAGCTTACAATGCCTAGGATATCTATGTTTGTGTGTTCCATTTCATTTTTGATGACTTCTAATTTTCCTAGACTGGTTCTTCATACATTTCACACTCTGATTATTATTGGATGTTTGCAGCTGTTTCTTATCATTTTGAGTCATGGCAGCTCAGAAAATGGAGGTCCTGAAAGCTTGATTCCATCCACATCATTAAGGTTGACTCTATTTTGAGGAGGCAGCTTTTCCACAGTTGCCTTTTGAGTGCCTTTGAACCTGAGTGGCTCATTTTCTGGCATTTTACCACACCATGTTCCACTGTTATTCATATGGTTTTCACCAACCAATTTTTTCAGAAGTAGACCGCCATGTCCTTCTTCCTAGTCTGTTTTAGTGTGGAAGTTCTGCTGAAATCTGTCCATCAAGGGTGTCCCTGCTGGTATTGAAATGCCAGTGACAAAGCTTCCAATATCACAGCTACACACAAGATACCACGGTATGACAAACTGGCAGATTACTAAATAAGCACAAGCAAGCCTGTGTGTACCTTGCTTACTGGGTATTCCATCCCTGTTCCTTGGCATTCCTTGGTATTCCTTGACATCTGCCTTCCCTCCATGTGTGTCTGTTCTGATGTTTTTGTAACTCAGAAGTGATTAGGTTTAAGATCCAACCTATACTGGTACAGCCTAGTTAGCATAGCAAAAGAAAAACAAACCCTATTTTCAAATAGGATCAAATCCACAGGTACTGGGAATTCAACATGTAATTTTCAAGGGGAGACAATTCAAATCCGAACAGGTTTAATTCATCTGACCAAGCAGGAAACTCATTACTGAGAGAGAGATTTAGCTCTAAATCTCTTGGTTATTATACATTTACCAAGTCCCAATTTTCTTCCAAATTAAAACAAAGACTACTTCCTGTTTAGCACTATTTCATGATTTCTTGCCCCTTTTCTAGTAGCATAGACTTGAAAAGCTACTTTATCTTAAGGCAGGATCTTAAGTGACCTGATGATGCCTGTTACTCAAGCTAAAAATTTGAGTAGACATTGCCTCCTCCCTTTGTAAGCCCTTAAATCAGGTTATGAAACTGTCTACATAGAGGGACTGTTCAGAAAGGCTGCTCATAAATTCCCCTAGCAACATCTTCCACATTCCTCTTAGCCTTTTCCAATTTAATAATATTCAATTGTTTTGAAATAGACTGGTGCTTTGTCATTGAAAAGATTGTGTTGTGGCAACTATGTGACATGTTTTCATTCTAAAGACACATGTCTTATATTCCTCCCTGACATGCAAAAGGATTCACATCATTCATGATTAGCCTTTGGTGTTCCATGAAAGTTAAGCTGACGTCCTGGATTCAGGAGAGTAGCTGTCATTGTTTGTGGAAGAAAACAAAATCCTGCCATATATGACTAATCGCTTATCAGCAAATTTGTTTGCAATAAACAAATCCATTCCCATCTTACCTGACAAAAGGAATGGAATGCATTTCAACTAGCAAAACCTTTCTAAAGAAATAAATTTGGTGTTTGAGGATGGGACCAAAGATTTATACCAGAACCTAACATTATTTTCTCAGACTTTCACTCAATACAATACTTCTGCAAAGGAAGCCATGGTTTACGTTGTGGTATAGCCAAATCACTGTAATGATAACCCATTATTTTAGGGTTTGACTGGATTATGATTATATCCAAATTTGATCTCAGCAGATTCTAAAAACTAATCTTGAGTTTTATGGTGAGTATTGAGAGGCACTTGGAATCTGTCTCCCTCTACGCTAAGTAGACTCACAATTCCTGCCCTGCATAGTAGATTAATCCCTCTGAGGCTCTCTGTGCTAGCACTATGCAGGCACAATTCCAGGCCAATGTATACCATTGCAGGACTGGCTCTTTCTCTTCAGGGCTAACAGAGAGACAAAGCAGAATATTTTTCTGGAAAAAATTATTTTGTGTGTGTGAACATTTTATTGTGCTTTTGGTGAAAGTTTACAGAGCAAACTAGCTTCCCATTCAATAATTTATACACAATTTTTTTCATGATGTTGATTGCAATTCCTGCACTGTGTCAGTACTCTCCTCCTTTCCACCCCAGGTTCCCTGTTTCCATTTGCCTGGTTTTCCTGTTCCTTTCTGCCTGCTCATCTTTGATTTTGGGCAGAAGTTGCTCATTTGGTCTCGTATACTTGACTGTTTTAAAGAACACATTTCTCACAGGTGTTACTGTTTCTTTTATGTTTTTGTTAGGTACTGTTGAGTCAGTTCTGACTCATAGTGACCCTATGCACAACAGAACAAAACACTGCCTGGTCTAACATATGGCTGAAAGGAGAACTTCGGGAGTGGGTTCAGTTCTGAGTTAGAACAGTGTCTGGGGGCCCTAGTCTCAGGGGTTCCTCCAATTTCTGTCAGATCAATTGTTTTTGTTGTTAGGTGCCATTGAGTTGGTTCTGACTCATAGATACCCTAGAGGATAGAGCAAAACTGCTCCATAGAGTTTCCAAGGAGTAGCTGATGGATTTGAACTGCCCACCTTTTGGTTAGCAGCCAAATGCTTAACAACTGTGCCACCAGGTCTCCTTTAATAGGGTTAATAAAAACAGCAAGGTTCTTTTTCTTATGAATATCTGCATAGTTAAAATATCATTTAAATTAATGTCCATGTCTTGGCCTTAAGCTGCTCCTTCCTTCTATTTGAGTCTAGAATTGGCTCAGAATCTGCACAGGAGTCAGTTTGTAGGTAGATGGCATTAATGGCCCCAGAAAGAGAAGGGGGTACGTGGGAAAGGATATAGGTTAGGAAAAGGGTAACTCATCCTTTAAGCAGTCATCCACTTGATATGGGTACTAAGATTCTATATCTGGAGAGATTCGGAAAAAGATGTGTTAGAAAGTGAATTTTAAGGAAAGGAATATCAAAAACTGTGAGAGATATGAGGTTTTACCCTACTTGTAAGCTGACAAGTTAGCCTAACAAGAAGTTTCCCAAGTTAGAAACAAAGGACTTTATTACTCCTGGCATCGGCATAATTTTTATCAGTGCCCCTTGCCTCCAAGTCCCACAGGGACAATGTGGATAAGCCCAGATGAATGCCTGTACTCTCAGTGGGTGGAAAGGAACCCAGGGTTTAGAGAACTCAAAGCTTTTTATAAGAAACAGTAAACATACCTCCCCTTTTCTCTAGAGGGAGACCCCATCTTATCTTCCATGGCTGTTAGCCTTATTAAAATTTTTGAAATGATAGTCTAGAACAAAAGAGAGTCAGTGCCTATGATTATAAGATGAACAGAAATGAGAGAGATCCCATAAAGAGTTGTCTTTCAACAAGAAACATCAGCAGAGCGATTGGGGAGCGGAATCTTTTTGATGAGCGGAGGAGTAGTACCATTTTTGATCCACAGAAAAAGTTCAGTCAGATCACATTCATAAGAGGGCTTGATAAAAAGAAATAGGAAGGATTGACACACTATCCACAACAATGGACTCAAACATACCTACAATCATGAAGATGGCACAGGATTGGGCAACATTTCCTTCTGTTATACACAAGGTCGCCAAGAGTAGTAGCTGACTCCATGGCAGCTAACAGCAAAAACAAGTAATAGAAAACTGCTATTACTCTATAGCAGTCATTATTCTAAGTTTTTCAGATTTATTAACTCTGTGATTCACCAACAACTCTACAGAACAGGTAGCACTATTATTCTGGTTTTATAGATAAGAAAAACCTGCCTTCTAGGAATGGTCCATAACACTTCCTGCAGAACATCTAATATCAACTACCTGATGCTTGGCTTTCAGCTGAATAGTGGGTATTGGACTCTGTAGAGAAGTTAACTAACAGGACAAGTGTCCCATGTGTTCTTTCTCCACCTTCAAGCATTCATGAGTTTCCAATCAAGTTTTTTTCATTTGTGCCTCTCCCTGGCATTATCTGCGGGATTTATTCCTAGAATTACTGTCCTTTAGCCGCCATGTTCTCATGGTTCCATTGGCCTTTGCCTGACTCTGCTAGTCTGGCCCAACTCCCTGTTGCATCTTCTCCTGTGACACCTTCTCCCATAGTACCAGCCGCCTGTCAGCTGTGACGGTGAATAGACCACTGATTAGTTCCATTTGACTACTCTAGGACTTTCAATACAACACTGTGTGCTACTTACTGCTTTACAGAATAATAATTTCAGGTGAATTGCTGATATTTACATTGTCCCTTTTATTTTTGTTTTAAAAAGCATCCTAAAAATTACTTCTAATTTTTTTTTTAACTGAGTCTTAAGTGAGATATTATCTATATAAAAGTACAATTCAAGATACATTTTGATTGGGTGACACGTGGTAAGAAGAATATTACCTTCAGAATTTATTGGACTCGGTATCTGAACTGAAGAAACAAGAACTTTAGGGAAGCGAGTGGTGTTGCTGGGCAACATGAGTTTGCTGCAGAAAAGTCAGCTATGACTTGAATTTAATCTAGTCCAGGGGTTGTTTATTTTTTGCTTTTTGTTTTTCTCACCCTTTTATTGTAACAGGAGAACTAGTTTCTCCAGTGAATGAAGAAATGCCCTTCTAGAATGTTAGGACTGTGACTTCAGGATTTCAACCTGAGAGTTTCACAGTAGAAATTCCATTCTGAAAAGCATTGATGCTTAATTCCCACTTGTGCTTCTTCAGAGCCAAGTACAGAGAAATAAGCAGCCTTGCCGAAGGCAGCAAGACTACCTGTCAGGGATCAAGATAGCAAAGAGGGTCTCCATTCTCCCTTCCTCCAAGAAAATTAATCAGAACCAAAACAAAACAAACAAAAAAATCATAAACCCCCAAAGCCTAAGAAGTGACCAAGAAATAACAATTTAGAGCAGCCCAACATCTCCATCAGGAAGTAACATCCCAGGAATTGAATTGAAATCATCATTACTGGCCAGAATTTATTCATGAATCCCGTATGTAAAATGCTATTTTAATATTTTAAAAGCTGGTTAAACTACACCTCTTCCTTCTGAGTATTCGTAAAGGTAGGGGAATCCTACCCATAATATAATGACTCTCAAAATGTGGTTCTGGGGTTTCAGAAAACAGAACGACCTGGGATGCTAGCCCCCAACCCAGGCTTACTGTGATGACAATCTTATATTTGACTGCTCCACAATCATTTCTCATTTCAGCACAAACTGAAAGCCACACCCATTGCTGTTGTGTTGACTCCGACTCATAGCGACCCTGTAGAACAGAGTAGAACTGCCCCATGGTGTTTCCAAGGCTGTAAATCCTTTATGGAAGCAGGCTGCCACGTCTCCTGTGGAGCAGCTGGTGGATTTGAACCACTGACCTTTTGGTTAACAGCTGAGCGCTTAACCACTGTGCCATCAGGGCTCCTCCATTTCAGTACAGTATCCAAATTTTCCTTTGTGTATCTGTCCTTCCCTCACGTTCAGTTCATGTGCCTTGTTTAGAAGAATACTATCAGTTTGGCTTCAGGAATAGGCATGAGACACTGCCTGGTCAATCAGAGTTACAGGAATTAGCTCAGGAATTAGCAGAAGACTCAATCAAAGGCAATGAAAATGATAGCGTTTGGACTTCTCTTGAAACTATTTTGAAAGAGGCATTTCCTCTCCCCTAGCATGATGCCATGAGGCATTGGAGGGTTTAGGGGTAGAATTCTTGCCTTCTGTGCGGGAGACATGGGTTCAATTCCTAGCCAAAGCACCTCATGTGCAGCCACCACCCATCTGGCAGTGGAGGCTTGCATGTTGCTATGAAGCTGAACAAGTTTCAACAGAGCTTCCCCACTAAGACAGACTAGGGAGGAAGTCCTGGTGATCTACGTTCGAAAATCAGATAATGAAAACTCAGTGGGTTATAACAGTCCCAACCCCAGCTGATCATGGGGCTAGCGTAGGAGTGGGAAGAATTTTGTTCTGTTGTGCATGGGGTCCCTATGAGTCGGGCGCCTACTTGATGGCAGCCAACAACAGCAATAAGTATGGTACAGCGGGGTGAGTGCAGTTCAGGAGCTGCTGTGACCATCTTTTCTATCGCTTGCTGAGGTCCTCCCTGGGCTTGAAGTCAACACAGAGGGGTGTCTAGAGACAAATTCCTGACAACATCATTTAAATACTTGTATTCTGTCATTACTAAAGCCATGCTGATTCCTGTACTATTTATTTTGTAAGCCAGTAAATAGCCTTTTATTTTAAAGTGAGTTTGGGTTAGCTTTCTATTAGTTAAAAAAAAAAAAAAAAAAGAATCCTGGCTAAAGGAGTCACCAAATTAGAGCTGAGAATATTATACTCATGCTTACATGGCAAATGACCACAAAATATTGATGAACATTTTGCTTACATCTCTGTAGGTCAACAGGGGTTAGCTGGTCTACGGCTGATCTTGGCTGGGCTTTCTCACTCATCTGGGAGCCAACTGGGGATCAGCTGATCTAGGCTAGACTTGGCTGGATTAACTTGGCTCTGCTCCACATGTTTCTCATCCTCTTCCTGAAACCAGCTGGCTGGCCCAGGCATGTTGTTCTTATGGCAATGGCAGAAGAGCCAGAAAACAGGCCGGACATGCAGGTGCTTTTCAAGCCTCTGCTTCTGTCACATCTGGTAACATCTCATTGGCAGGTCACAAGCTCAACAGAAGACCAGGAGAGGGGAAGTACGCCCCACCCACAGTGGGCAGGGATGGTATACTTAGATGACACAGGTGTGGAGGGAGAGAAGGGTTGAAACAATTATCTAGTCTACCACAATAAGGCTAGGAGATATGATTTTTAACAGCTGATTCTAAGCTCACTAAAATTTGGGAACTGTGGACTTAGAACTTTCTGTTCTTCTATCATGGATTTAAAGCTGTGGTTCTCAAGGCTAGCTGGATCATCTGGGGGTTTAAAAATTTCTGATGACTAATCCCCAACCGCAGACATATTGGTTTAATGAGGCCTGGGCACTGATATTTTAAATGAAATGATCCCTGATTAAGAACCACTCTCCTAGAAGAGTTTGAGTCCTAGAGAAAATCACCCTTACATTTTGTTCCATCTTCTGAAAATTTTCAGACACTTGAAATCAAAGGAAAGTGTGCATGGAAAACCAAATCATAGAAAAGCAATCCTTAAAGATGAGTCAGTAAACATGCTTTATTGAGTATCTCCTCTGTGCTGGATGTTTTGCGGGGCAATGGGAAAATTGTAGTGAATACTAGAGAGACATAGACCTGCCTGCATGGAGCTGAGAGAGTCCTTGAGAAGACAGATGACAAGTAAATTATTTAAAAATAGTTCACTAATCACAAGTATGGAAATTGCTGCAAAATACGAGTATAGGCTGCCATGAGAACAAATGATAGAGACCTATTTTCACACACAAATCCATCAATCACCAGTACGAAGATAGGAAAGTGGCAAAGATAAGTAAGACGGGATATTTTAAATGAAAAAGCTCTCCTCTAGAATTTTTTTAGGTCATTACTACTTAGTCAGCCTGTCTAAAATTGAAGGGTTTTAGCAGAAGTCATTTCTTATAACTGGTTTAAGAAATGTAAGAGCTGGACCGCTAATAACACCGTTGATTAGCTCGTTGGAATCTGGGTAGTCTGTCAGATTTAACACCTTTGCTGATCCTAACTGACTCTAGATGTCTAGAGAGTGAAAGGTTTTATATGTTGCATTTTTGCATAAATAATACCTGCTTTCTATGTCTGCTTGCCAACCTTGTTCCTCCCTGCCCCTCTGCCCCCCTGAGGTATTTTCAAAAGCACTGCTAAGCCAGTTTTTTTTTTTTTACAAAATTGTGTAAAAATATGGTAACACAGTTCTGTCTCATGTCTCATGCACTGAATTGTGCATAATTATGTGTGCTTCTAAAATCAACACTGTTGAAAAAGAGACCTGTTAAAAGTTATCATCTTTAAATTAGAGGAAGTACTATAACACATTCAGCCCGGCAAGCTTAGAATTTTGAATTGACATTCCACCAGATGATATAAATTCCTCCAAAAGAGAATTATAATCAGCAAAAAATAGCTTGGGTTTTAGTCCTGGAATAATGTATCTCCCATACACTCCCCTCCCCCCCTTTCACAAAGCTATTATAAGGATTTTATTTGCTTACTAAATAGCCAATAAAATACGTAGTGTTTTCAAATTCATTAGAAATGAACTTGTTGCCATACTGGTTTATTAGAGGCATTCGTGTACACCCTGTGTTTGAAGCATGATTTTTTTTTTAATTGACTTTTTTATGTTACTGCTAGAAAAATTTTTTAAAAATGAAACATTTTAAATGACAGATGCCAAAGCTTTACATTTTGCCTAATCGGTGGTCAGAAAATATATAAAATGTCATCCAATAGCTGATCTAAACTTTAAATTAGTTTTTGCCACAATAAAAACTATTTTTCCTTTACGTAACAATACCGTTTAAAAAATTTCAACTCTAACTTTAGGCTGTTAAGCTGCTGCACTTATCAAATTTAACATTTTAATTTGATATATGTGTTAGTTTTCTATTGCTGTATAACAAATTACCAAAAGTTTAGGGGTTTAAAACAACACACATTTATTATCTCACAGCTTCTGTGGGTCAGGAATTCAGTTAGTTTATCTAGGTTCTATGCTTCAAGGCCTCTCACAGGGCTGCAATTAAGGTGTTGCCTGGGGGTTGAGTTCTCATCTTGAGCTTGAGGTTCTCTTTCGTGATCACGTGGCAGAATTCATTTCCTTGAAGCTGTAGAAATTAAGGAAGTTTACTTCTTCTTGAGACCACCAGCAGAGTGCATTTCTGACATTTACTTTTGTTATGGATTGAATTACGTTCCCCAAAACATGTGTTGTAAAATCCTAACCTCTATGTCTGTGGTTATAACCCCATTTTGGAATGTGCTGCGTTTATGTTAATGAGGCAGGATTAGTGTAGGGTGTACCTTGAGTCAATCTCTTCTGAGATATAAAAGAGATTAAACAAGCAAAGGAAAGAGGCAGAGACCGGGAAAGAGAGATACCAAGGCATATGAAGATTGCCCAGAAGCAGAAGCTCAAAGAGACAAGCACCTTCCTCCAGCGCCAAAAAAGAAAGTCTTCCCCCTAAAACTGGCACCCTGAATTCAGACTTCTAGGCCCTTCAACTGTGAGAAAATAAATTTCTGTTTGTTAAAACTGCCTATTTGTGGTATTTCTCTTATCTCAGCACTGGATAACTACGACAGAATTTGGTACAGAGTAGTAGGAGTGCTGCTGTAAAGTGTGGAAGAGGTTTTGGAATTGGGTAATGGGTAGAGGCTGGAAGAGTTTTAAGGTACCTAACAGTAAAATTCTGGATTGCCTTGAAGAGGCTGTTGGTAGAATTATGGATGTCAAAGGCATTTAGAAGGAAATGAGGAGAGCTATAGAGGAAGTATAGAGGAAGTCTCTACTGCCTATAGAATCCATATAGCACCAGGAACAGAATGTTGCTAGAAATGTGGATGTAAAATAGGTTTCTGTTGAGGCTTTAAAAGAAAATGATGTACTGGTAATTGGAAAATGGAGGAAGGGGAATGCTTTCTATGCAGTGGCAAAGAACTCATTTGTATTATGTTCAAATATTTGGTGGAAGATAGAACTTGGATACATGGCTGAGGAGATTTCTAAGCAAGATCTTAAAGGGGCTGTGTGGTTTCTCCTTGCCACTTACAGTAAAATGCCAAAGGAAAGAAATGGATTTAAAAATGAACTCTGCAAAATGAAAACAAAGCTTAAAAGATTTGGAAAATTCTGTTGTACAAACTAGAATTTTCATTAAGCATCTGAATACACAATCTTTTGTTAAAGTGATTAAGCCTGTGACTGATGGATCTAACCAACTACCACAGCAGAAAATCCCTCTGCTTAGGCTGAAAGGGAACGCATAAAGTCTCACTCATACTTGATTTTGATGCTTCAGAAGATGAAATTTTGGACTTAGAGTTGATTTAAGACTTTTGCCATGATGTGATGGGGTGAATGTGTTTTGCATATGGCAAGAACATGAATTTTGGGGGGCCAAAAAAAAAAAATTTTTTTTTTTTTTTAAAGAGTGGAATGTTATGGATTGAATTATGTCCCTCAAAAATATGTGTTGTAAATCCTAAGCTCTATGCAAAAAAAAAAAAAAAAAAAAAAAAATTTTTTTTTTTTTTTTTTTTTAGGTAGGTGGTTGTAATTGCTTTTCGGAATGGGTTGTCTTTGTTATGTCAATGAGGCAGGATTACAGTGGGGTGTATCTTTAGTCAAACTCCTTTGAGATACAAAAGATATTTAACAAGGGAGGTGGAGGAAAAGAGATGTCAAGCCACATGAGAATTGTCTGGAAGCAGAAGCTCAAGGAGATGAGGACCTTGCTGCAGAGCTGACAGGGAGAGAGAAAGCCTTCTAGAACTGGCATACTGAATTCAGACTTCTAGCTTCTTAAAATGTGAGTAAATAGATTTCTGTTTGTTAAAGCCACCTATTTGTGGTATTTCTGTTAATAGCAGCACTAGATAATTAAGACTGAAGAAGCTGGTAAAAATCTTCAGTTTCTTCATCTTTGGCCTTAGTGGTTGGTGCATAAATTCAAAAAATAGTCGCATTAACTGGTCTTCCTTGTAGGCATTTTATCCTACAAGGATATTATCCTACCACAGACAGGAAACGAAGTCCCCAAAAGCTTGACTCCATCCACGTCATTAAGGTCAACTCTACTTTGGATAACATTATGGATAACGTTTCTAAGAATGGGGTTTACAGAATACCTAATTGTGCTTATGAGAAACCTTTACATAGATCAAGAGGCAGTCGTTCGAGCAGAACAAGAGGATACTGCGTGGTTTAAAGTCAGAAAAGGTGCGTGTCAGGGTTGTATCCTTTCACCATAATCTGTTTGCTGAGCAAATAATCCGAGAAGCTGGACTGTATGAAAAAGAACGGGGCATCAGGATTGGAGGAAGACTCATTAACAACCTTTGATATGCAGATGACACAACCTTGCTTGCTGAAAGTGAAGAGGACTTGAAACACTGAGGAAGATCAAAGACCACAGCCTTCAGTATGGATTACAAAAACAAAATCCTCACAACTGGACCATTAAGCAACATTATGATAAACAGAGGAAAGATTGAAGTTGTCAAGGATTTCATTTTTCTTGTGTCCACAATCAACATCCATGGAAGCAGCAGTCAAGAAATCAAAAGATGCATTGCATTGGGCAAATCTGATACAAAAGATGTCTTTAATGTGTTAAAAAGCAAAGATGTCACCTTGAAGACTAAGGTGCAGCTGACCCAGACCATGGTGTTTTCAATCGCCTTATATGCATATGAAAGCTGGATAATGAATAAGGAAGACCAAAGAAGAATTGATGCATTTGAATTACGATGTTGGCGAAGAATACTGAATATTATGGACTGCCAAAGAATGAACAAATCTGCCTTGGAAAAAGTACAACCAGAATGCTCCTTAGAAGCAAGGGTGGCGAGACTACATCTCACATACTTTGGACATTTTATCAGGAGGGGTTGTTCCCTGGAGAAGGACATCATGCCTGGTAGAGCAGAGGGTCAGCAAAAAAGTGGAAGACCCTCAATGAAATGGATTGACACAGTGGCTGCAACAATGGGCTCAAGCATAAAAACAATTGTGGGGATGGCACAGGACTGGGCAGTGTTGTATATAGGGTCACTATGAATTGGAACTGACTTGACACCACCTAACAACAACAATAACAGATAACTAAGATAAACTTCTTTGAAAGGCTCTTCTGATTAGGTCAGGCCCACCCAGGATAATTTCCTATTTGATTAACTCAATAAGTGAAATCTCATCATATTCACAGTTTCTGTCCACATCAAAGAGTTATACAGGGGATGGGAATCTTGGCGGCCATCTTAAAATTCTGCCAACAACACAATGAAGCTTGAAAGTGATGAACACAATTAATGTCACTGAATTGCCATGTTGAGATGGCAACTGTTATGTTACACGTATTTACCACCATAAAAAAAGTCCTAATACTGTTCTAAAATATCTTTGAAAAAATTTTTTTTAATTTGACATTTTATTAGTGGAGAAATGGTAGTCAATGGAGGCTTCTCTGATGATATAACAGGTTTTGAACCCATACTTGAAAACTTGAGATGGATGTCGAAGTCATAAGAATGATTAGGAGAATGGTAAGAAGCCATTGAGACTTGTGCTAACAATGAGAGAAAATAAACACGAAGTTGGTAGTTGACAAAAAGAAGCTAGGGGATAGCATAATCTGGTGGCATATGTACCAATAGAGCTAGATTTTTTTAATGGAGAGGGAATGAAAATTGTTCTAGAAGCAGCACTGAAGCCTGAGAAGGATAACTTTTCCATCTGCCGCCCATAGTAGCTGAGGTGTGAGAGGAAAAAAATCCTCCTTTATGAAAGCTACAAAGTCCAAAAATAAAAAAAAAAAAAATGAAATCAGTTGCCATCTAGTTGATTCCAACTCATGGCAACCCCGTACGTTTCAGAGTAGAACTGAAATCCATAGGATTTTCAACAGTTGTGACCTTTCGGAAGCAGATCACCGGGACTTTCCTCCAAGATGCCTCTTGGGTGGAACTGCCAACCTTTCAGTTAGTGGCAGAGCGCTTAACTGTTTGTGTCACCCAGGGACTCCTTTGTAAGAGTTAGAAAGTGTACATTATTATTATTATTTAAAAAAAAAAAACCAGGTTTCAGTTAGAGCAAGAAAAACAAAGAAATGCTGAAACAATAGAATGCTGATTAAAAGACTTTGTTGGTTAACAGACTTGAGTTCCAGAAGGCAAGAGAAAGATAGGTGGTTGGTGGGCCACCAGATCCCTTAGAAGCACCAGGAGGGAGACTCCTTTTCCCCCTTCAAGAGAAGGAAGGTTTTGGCTCATCTATTCTGCTCACTTCTGTGGGTAAAATGGAGAACAAGCACATTCATGTGAGGTCAAGCCAACTCTTCCGTCTACTTTGTTCCATGTGTCAGGACAGCACAGGCTCTTCTCAGGATGCCCTGCCCTCTTGTCTTCTCTTCGGGATTTTCATATCTTTATGGCTTCATCAAGTCTAGAGGGGCCAACTGCCTTCATCAGCTCCCTGTCAAGCTCTAACTCAACCTGAGGCTCCACCCACACCTGGCTGCTGGCAGTACCGACGGCTGCTTAGCTCAGGAGGGGGATGATGTAGGGTTGTAAGTGGGGGAAGGTTGGACATATCCAAGCTTCCTCCTTTCCATAATTCTGCTCTCCTTCTAGCCTCACCTCTATTCTAGGAACTCTGTTTTATTTCCTTTTGTTGTTGTTGTATGCCGTCAAGTTGATTTCAACTCATAGCAAATGTATAAGACAGAGTATAACTGCCCTATAGGGTTTCTGAGGCTATAACCATCACAGAAGAAGGCTGCCAGGACATTTCTCCCATGGAGCTGCCAGTTGGTTCAAAATGCCAACCTTTCAGTTAGGAGCCCAGCGCTTAACCATTGCGCCACCAGGGCTCCTTTATTTACTTCTACCAGTGGCCAAAGAGCTCTCTCGTCAGAAACTTGTAGTTTATCTTTCAAGGCGACTTGCAATTTAAAAAAATTAAATATTCATGTAATCTTGAACCAAGAGGCTAGAGAGAGAGAGCAGGATAAGTGCAGTCCCTGGAGGCCTAAGAACTCTGAAATTCAAATGAAAAGACTAGAGAATCAGAATACGTAAACTCGAAAATTACAGGAGAAACACCAATAGCCAATTAATGTAGGCAAGCATGACTCTTACAAACAATAAGTATGTAAATAAAAGCAGTAAGGTTTTTTTCACTGTTCATACCGGTAACACTCAGTGTTGACCACTGTGTAGAGAAAACAGCATTCTCATGCTATTGGTGGTAGTCAGTAGGTTTACACTACTTTTGTATGGCAGTTGGAATTATCCATTGATAAATTTTGTGGCAGGCACTGTTTTGAGGCCAGTGCTAACTCATATAAGGATTTTACATAGGCGAGGATAAGTGGCCCTTCCTCAAAACATTTTATAGCATTGACCAGAAATTTTTCAGAATAACTATAAAAATTTATGAGAACTATGATATGTATGGAAACTCTGGTGGTGTAACGGTTAAGAGCTATGGCCGCTAACCAAAAGGTCAGCAGTTCAAATCCACCTGCTGCTCCTTGGAAACCCTATGGGGCAATTCTACTGTGTCCTGTAGTGTCGCTATGAGTCAAAATCAATTCAACAGCAAAAGGTTTGGTTTGGATGATGTGTATAGGAAGCCCTGGCGGTACAATGGTTAAGCTCTTGGTTGCTAACCGAAAGGTTGGTGGTTCAAACCCACCAGTGGCTCTGCAGGGGAAAGATCTGGTGTTCTGTAAAGATTACAGCCTAGGAAACCCTATGGGGCTGTTGTAAATTCTGTACTATAGGGTCATTATGAGTTGAAATCATTCGATGGAACACAACAAAAACATGACTAGAGTTATGCCCTAGCCCCATGTGGTCAGTCTCAGAGCAGTGTTGCATTTAAGAAAATGTATTGTGACTTGCATCTCTCAAACAATATTAAAGGGAATTCTGTTTGTATCCCTCAGCAATACCTCTTGAAATCCCTGGATCTCCCTTCTCGAAGTCCCTGACTTCCTTTAGCTGCTGCAGAAACTGCCTCTCAAACATTTCCTTCTTAACTCTTCTCCTCCAATCTCAGGAGCCCAGGCTTGATTCTTAGCATTTTTTTCCTTCCCCCTAGCTCTGCTCTTTCTTCATCTTCCCCATATTCTGCATTACAAAAGCCTGACCCAAGTGTGGATCTCAGGACTCTCCTCAGGAATGTGAGAAACTGAGCAAAGACAACATTCTTGCAATTGTCATCCCTCTGCACAGATCATTGCCAGCGTCCCCTTCAGGCTGAAGGCAGAGCTTCATTCTGGATTAAGCATAAATCAGTGTCAGGGATGAAATAGCAACTCCAGAGGGTGGCTCTACAAGTGCAAAATGTGAGGAGCTCTTTTCCCTGGACCTCAGGTATTATTAGTCAGGTAGGAAGAGCTCTTGACAGCTCGTTATAATAAAAATGAGTAAATAGCAATGCCCAGACTAGTCTTTGGTCTTAAAGAAAAGAATACTAAAGTGCTTGTGAGTCTTGCTTACTAGGCTCTGAGCCTTTTATTGGTTTCTCTTTTGTCAGTGCCCTGGAAGGCTGTACAATCCCACAGGGTAGCAGAAAGTGCTCGGTTTTCAGGCAACTGCAGTATGAGTCACACCCTCATTGGATCCCATTTGTCAGGTAAATGCTATAATCAAAAGTTAAAAAGAATAAATTAACTACAAACTCTTGGTGTCTTCTGATTTCTGGGCACGTCCCACAGTTTCATGAGCAGGAGGAGTTTTGGATTTACTCCAAAGTAGTCATTATTCACACACATCATTTCAAATTGTAGCTATCAGACAGACTAAATGTTGATAGTGCCATTTTTTCTCCCATTCTTCCCCAAACTATTTTCTTTTCAGCATTGTAACTCTTTTTCTAAAGAAAGTTTACTAAAAATAAAAAATATATAAAATATACAAAAAAAAAATATAAAACAGGTAAGCACAAATGAACATGACTCTTCAGTTTAAGTAATCCTAATTTGGATGAAGTCTAAGCTGCACTGAAGGCCTTGGCAAAAGACAAGTCTCCAGGAATTGACAGAAAACCAACTGAGATGTTTCAACAAACGGATGCATCACTGGAAGTGCTCACTCGTCTATGCCAAGAAATTTGGAAGACAGCTGCCGTGCCAACTGACTGGAAGAGATCCGTATTTATGCCTATTGCAAAGAAAGGTGATCCAACTGAATGCAGAAATTATTGAACAATATGATTAATACCACATGCAAGTAAAATTTTGCTGAAGGTCATTTAAAAGTGGCTGTAGCAGTACCTCGATAGGGAACTGCCAGAAATTCAAGCTGAATTCAGAAGAGGGCATGGAACCAGGGATATCATTGCTGAGGTCAGATGGATCCTGGCTGAAATCAGATACCAGAAAAATGTTTACCTATGTTTTATTCTATGCAAAGACATTCGACTGTGTGGATCGTAACAAATTATGGATAATATTGCGAAGAATGGGAATTCCAGGACACTTAATTGTGCTCATGAGGAAACCGTACATGGATCAAGAGGCAGTCATTTGAACAGAACAAGGGGATACTGATTGGTTTAAAGTCAGGAAAGGTGTGCATCAGGGCTGTACCCTTTCACCATATCTATTCAATCTCTATACTGAGAAATAATGTGAGGAGCTGGACTACAGGGAGAAGAATCTGGCATCAGGATTGGAGGAAGACTCATTAACAACCTGCCTTATGCAGATGACACAACCTTGCTTGCTGAAAGTGAAGAGGACTTGAAGTACTTACTGATACAGCCTTCAGTATGGATTGTACCTCAACATAAAGAAGACAAAAGTCCTCACAACTGGACCAATAAGCAGCATCATGACAAACGGAGAAAGGATTGAAGTTGTCAAGGATTTCATTTTACTTGGATCCACAATCAGCACCCATGGAAGTGGCAGTCAAAAAATCAAGTGGCCCATTGTGTTGGGCAAATCTGCTGCAAAAGACCTCTTTGAAGCGTTACAAAGCAAAGGTGTTCATGACACAAGCCATGGTGTTTTCAATTGCCTTATATGCATATGAAATCTGGAGAATGAATAAGGAAGACCAAAGAAAAATTGATGCCTTTGGATGGTGGTGTTGGCAAAGAATACTGAATATACCATGGACTGCCAAAAACAAACAAAAAAAACCAGACAAATCTGTCTTGGAAGCCATACAACAAGAATGCTTCTTAGAAGCAAGGATGGTGAGATTATGTCTCGCATACTTTGGACATGTTATCAGAGGGATCAGTCCCTGGACAAGGGCATCATGCTAGGTAAAGCAGAAAGTCAGTGAAAAAGAGGAAGACCCTTAACAAAATGGATAGACACTGCTACAATGGGTTCAAGCATAACAACAATTTTGGGGATGGCTCAGGACCGGGCAGTCTTTCATTCTGTTGTACATAAGGTTGCTATGAACTGGAACCAACTTGATGGCACCTAACAACAACAACAATTTGGATGAAAATTTATCACCGTTTAAAGAACCCTAAAAGCAGAAGCACAGCCTGAGACTTTGGTTCTCTTCGTATGTGTGCATGCCTATAATATTTTTTGACTGGAATTCTATTTTCTACCTTTTTTTTTTTTTTTTTTGCATAGTTCTTGACTTAAATTTATACACAAAAAGTAAGAAAAACACCAAGGGTTTTCACTTTTGATCATGGTAGATATGTAGTCAAAATACCTGGTGTCTAAGTTCAAGGTCTGGCAGTACTGGCTAGTGATTCACTTGGTGTCTCTGGGCCAGACTCTGTTTATGCATCACCCTAGAGCTGGAGAGGCCCTGGCCAGTCTGTGCTACTCTGACGTCTACTGTAAAAGCTAGTCCACTGAGTCTATGCGCTTGGAGAAAGAAGCAGGATGCCAAAGATGGAAAGAAAATATAAGGAGATAAAGAAATAGAAGCCTTTGAAATGGAGTTTATAGGTGATTTAGGGACAGAATGCCACCACTTGTCTGTCAGTTTGTCATACTGTGGTGGCTTGCAAGTTGCTGTGATGCTGGAAGCTATGACACTAGTATTTCAAATGCAGCAGGGTCGTCCATGGTGGACAGGATTCAGTGGAGCTTCCAGACTAAGACTAGGAAGAAGGACCTGGTAATACACTTCTAAAGAAATTGGCTAGTGAAAACTTTATGAATAGCAGGGGAGCATCGTCTAATATCTGCTGCAAAAGACTTCTTTACAGTGTTAAAAAGCAAAGATTCGGTTTGAGGACTAAGGTGCACCTGACTCAAGCCATGGTATTTTCAATAACCTCATATGCATGCGAAAGCTGGACAAGGATAAGGAAGACCAAAGAAGAATTGATGCCTTTGAATTATGGTGTTGGTGAGGAATGCTGACTTTACCATGGACTGCCAGAAGAATAAACAAATCTATCTTGGAAGAAGTATAGCTGAACGTTCCTTAGAAGCAGGAAGGTGAGATTTCGTCTCACATACTTTGGACATGTTATCAGAAGAGACCAGTTTCTGGAGAAGGACTTTATGCTTGGCGCAGTGCGATTAATTACTTTCGTGTGTGGCCTTTCTAGCTATAGTCTTGAAACTCATACCCAGGTGATTGTGTGATAGGGTAATTTTGGCCTGCCAAGGGGCTTGGTCAGTTTTGCCTTAAATGAGAGCCAATTCCAGACAGAGGGGAGGAGCCCATCACCAAAGAAGGAGAGACCAGCAGGAGAGATCTTGCAGCAGAGACCTGGCAGCAGGAGGTGGCACGTTGGACTTCCTGGCCCTCAGAGAGAAAGCTTAGTGACTTTGGGCAGAAACTGAGGGCCAGGAAGAGGCAGACCTGTGAACACAGCTGGGGAGAGCCTGTCCTGATGGAAAAACTGTATCCTGAATTTTCCTGAGCCTGAATTGTAACTGTTACTTCCCTAATACTCCATAATTGTGAGTATGGTCTGTGAGTTCTGTGTGGCCTTTGCAATGAATTATTGAACCCAGTAGACTTCTGTGGGAGGGACAGCTGGTGTAATAATTGGTAGAGATGGCAATGAGAGAAGGTGTGTCTAACCTCCACCTCATAGGAATCAGCCTTGGGCTGTTGATCTTGGTTCTCCTTCCCCTTGTGGGTTTGGTGGAGGTGTCTCACCTCCCCCATGTGTAAGAACAGCTAGATCACAAAGGTAAAGTACCATTTTCATTACATCGTCTCGAGGGTACATACCATCAACTTGATTTATAACTGTTGATGTTGACCTTGTTTATCTGGCTGAAGTACTGTTTGTCAGGCTTCTTTGTTGTAAAGTTAATCTTCCCCTACTACCCCTTCCATATTATAGTTTTGGAAGGAAGTCACTATGAAGCACTCATACTTAAGGACTGGGGAGTTCATACTCCTTCTCTCTGAGGGCGGAGTATCTATGTAAATATTTGGAATTATTCTGCACAGGAGGTTTAGCTCCTCTCCCCATTTATTTATGTCTGCATGGACTCATGGATATTTATTTTATACTTTGCGTAGTAAACCATTACTTCTTTATTTTGTTGCTCAAATTCTTCTAGGAAACCCTGGTGGCATAGTGGTTAAGAACTACGGCTGCTAACCAAGAGTCTGACAGCTCAAATCCACCAGGTGTTCCTTGGGAACTCTACGGGGCAGCTCTGCTCTATCCTATAGAGTCCTTATGAGTTGGAATCGACTTGACAGCAACACCTTTTTTTTTTTGGTTTTGGTTGCAATCCATTACTTCTTTATTTTGTTGCTGAAATTGTTCTAGCTTTGGGTCTTGGGAGTTCTTTCAGTTGATTCTTGTATCTGACATATGAGTATCAATTTTTTTTTTTTTAGTACTTTCTTTCTGGTATGACAATATACTCCAAGTTTATCTTGCATATTCCCTGTCCCGCTCCTAGATTCAACAATTTCTCCAAGGAGCCCTAGTTCCTTTCATTGGAGACTGGCATTAGAAACCAAGATCTAGGTGTAGGCATGGTTGTTGCTGCTGCCCCCACTCACTTTTTAATAGAGTTTTAAAGTACCCACTCTACATCATTATTGCTATAATAATGCGTTGATGGCGGAGTGAATTGTCATGTTTTAGTTGGCATAGCTAAGATCAGCTAATTTCCTAGTCTTGTGCCTCATCCTTGATTGCTGCTTTTTACTGGCTGAGATACATGATTGATAGTTTTTAGTGAATTAGTTCCGCACTGGGTTTTTTTATGAGAGAGAATGGAAACCGTGGTGGTGTAGTGGTTAAGTGCTACGGCTGCTAACCTAAAGGTTGGCAGTTAAATCTGCTAGGCACCCCTTGGAAACTCCACGGGGCAGTTCTACTCTGTCCTATAGGGTCGCTATCAGCCAGAATCGACTGGACGGCAATGGGTTTGGTTTTGGTTTATGAGAAAGAATATTTCCCCAAATTGTTCTGTAGGTAGACAAGCTTAGCTCTGCAGTTTTCTCAAATTGTTTGTTTTAAAAAATCAGTCTACTGAATCATTACTGTGGAATGTGGCATAATTTGTGATCACTTTATGCAAAAAATTAAAAAAAATACTACTCAGAAATTTGTTTTATTTTGCAAAGAGAAACTTAGGATACCAACATTTAGAGACTGAATTCAAAACCTGTGCATTCTTAGCTATGTGCCTTTTAAAAAATAGCCATGCCTTTCTCTTTTCTGAATTTTAAAACACTGATAGATTTTACAGAAATAAACTCAAATCACTAATTACATTCATCTTCAGGAAGAAAAGCATCTACACCTTAATCATGCCAGAAGCCCTGTGTGCACACACACTCCCCAACTCCAACCTTCTAAAGGATGAGGAATTTCTAGCCTGAGTCATGCCACTGATTAATCTCTGTCTTTTTTTTTTTATATAGTCACATGGTCACTGTGTTCACATGTCTGCACCGTGCACTGTGTTTCTCTTGGTCTTGCTCCTTGTCACCTTCCTCTGTAGTATTGGGTCCCTCAGGGAAGGACACCCACTCAGTTGTGCTACATCTTGCATTTGGTGCAGCAGAATTAGCAAAGGGAGTTAGCCCTTGTCCTTTGGAGGTTTGAATATTTTTTTCTTTCTTTACTCATGGGAACGCCTCCATAGCAGTATTATAGGAACTTCAGGGTTTTCCATTCCCATAATTTAGAGTTGGGGCAGAAGGGGCATTTAAGGGTGTAAATTAGTTTTTCATTCTTGGCCCACTCCATGTCTCAGGAGGTTGACCTCCTACATATTATATTGCTTGGGCTTCTGGTTGGATTCAGCCAATGGAAGGCACTGATAGGAGATTGGAGGATGGAATAAAGAGAGTTTCGGGTAATTTCCCACCTCCCAAAACTTGGCCATCATTTGGATTGTGGCTGTGTTTCCTTAGAGACCGCGTATCCTCATTTGCTTAGACTCTGTTCCTGCCGGACAGCCTCTTGCCTAGGGCTCCAGTTCTTGCCATTGAGTTGATTCCGACTCATAGCGACCCTATAAGACAGAGTAGAACTACCCCATAGGGTTTCCAAGGAATGGCTTGGTGGACTTGAACTGCCAAACTTTTGGTTAGCAGCCAAACGCTTAACCACTACATCAGCACGGCTCCTGTTTTAAGTGTTTTAATTTAATTTTAACTGAGAGTTCATCTCTGAAGCACTTGGACTGCCATTAATAATGTGGTAGTCAGATTCCTCAGTTAAGGAGGTATGATTTGCTGGGCTGGAATCAAGCATTTCCAGGACCTGGGCAAAAATATCATCCTAATATTAACAAAAGTTCACTCTGAACTTCTTACCTCTGATGCAGTCTTTGTGCTTTGCTGGTACAGACTGGACATTTGGTAAATAATTGTTAAATGCATGAATCAGTGCATATTGTTTTTACCTTGTTGTGCTCATGTTGCATGTACACCTTTGTATTTTCTTTCACTCAGCATTAAGCACAACAATTTTTTTATGTTATTAAGGAAAACTTGACAAATATTTAATGGGTAGATAACAGCTCAAAATACATATTTCAGAGGGCAAATGGATCAACTGTCTTTATTCTGTTTGCTAAGAGGAGAAAAGATTTTATCATTATTAACAGAGAAAAACAATTATTTTCTTTGATAGCTGACTTAATGTGTGGGTCCTAGGGACCAAGTAGGCAATATACAAATGGTGCTATTTCAACTCTAACCATTTTCTATCATTAGTATGATAGCTTTACCCATTAAACATCCAATATGGGAAGCCATATTGCCAGTTTCGTCACTTTCAAATACAAACTGGTAGGTGGTAGGGGTGGTTGTTAGATTCCTCATCTCTAAAATTTATTTGTAAATCTGACTTGTCATGGACTGTGCAAGAAGTGGCAAGATGACGTGATGCCTGGTTGAGGAGACCAGTTATAAGAGGGATGTTTCTATACGTCACTGCTCTAGCTGTGTAAAACCTAGACTAGAAAGGCCTTGGCAGACCTGTGAGACACCAGCAGGCCCAGGTTAACCTGATTCATAGAAGAGATGTTAGCATGGCACCCAGCTACACCAAGTTTCTTACCCCATCCCTAGTGCCTGGAATTCCATTTCTGTAGAAATGGTTCTCAAAGTGTGGTGTCCAGACCAGCAGCATCACCAGGAAACTTCTTAGAAGTACAAAATTTTGGGCCCCCACTCCAGACCTGCTTAATCAGAAACTCTGTGGGTGAAGTCCAGCAATCTGTTTTTTATAACAAGCCTTCCAGGTGATTCTGATTCTAAAGTTTGAGAATCACTGGGTTAAGGCGCTGACACTTATTAGGTACTTATTAGATCTTATTAGATACTTATTAGACATGTCTTATTAATGTGAAAGTTCAGAGTATATTTGATGGAGTATATAGGAAACTAATAGGAGGGATGTAGTCCTGAAATGAGAAGAGTAACTGATGAGATGGGAAAGAGTAGGCTTTTTAGAGAAGCGAGTTCCCGAGTTTATTTTATCGGCTTCACAATGAAAACAGCAGAGCCAACAAATACCTGAGTATTATAATAAGTTAAAAATGGTCCTTGCTTGGCAGGGAATTAAGAATGAGATGGGGAGGGGCTCTAGGCTGTGGGAGGGAGATGTTAGTTGACATGCACCACAACTCACACCCAGCTCTGTGATGCCATTCACCCTTAAGGGAAGGAGGCCTGTGAGTCACCCCATTCTTTCCTGTCTCTCCAGACAGGAAAGTCTGTTCCAGGTTGCTCTTCCTTCCCCAGCAGTCTCTGCAAATGTCCATGAAGTCTGGGTGGTTCGGAATCTAGTCCTACAGGGTCAACACCAATACAAGATATAGTTTGAGGATGTACAGAATATCTGCTTCCTTACGTGCCTTGGGTGACGGCAATGCTCCTTATCTCTAAGTCTAGGAAGGGAGAACAAATCTGAATAACCCTTGAATATCTTCAGGTTCGAGTCTTTGATGAAATCACTTTCTCTCCTTGTCTTAAAGGATATATGTCCTGTAAGAAGAAAAGTGTCCTACAACTAATAAATATAATAATAATAGTATTATTATTATCATCATTGTCAGAACTGAGGCCAGTTGAGCAAAGCTGCTTCTCAATCTTTCATGTGCCTGTGAATCACCTGGGGATCTAGTTAGACTGTATAGTCTGACTCAGTACATTTGGGATGGGACACAAAGTGATGCCAACAATGCTTTATTCTCTGGGCCACACAGTGAATAGCAAGGTTGTGGAGAATGAGGGCTATAACACAACCCTTTCCCAGCAGGAAAGACTAAAATGTCAGTCTCATTAGCTCCTATGACTAACAAGAAGCTGTTATCTGTGCTCCTCATAATTTTTCTGGCAAAAGAGCTTCGCACTGAATCACTACGGCTTCACTGAGACCATGTGAGCGGGATGATTCGTATTGTAGTTCTGCATGGCAACCAAAGAATAAATGGACGTGTCTTGTCTGTTTTTAGATTCAAAATTGGAAATCACTTGTGATTAATGTTAGAATAATTAAGCTTCGACCATAAATTGCAGAAGCTTAAGGCCTCAAGCCAGCTTTTATACTGTAGGGCTCTCCCAGCAGCAATCTGCTCTTCAGAGCAGCGGGCTTGCAATTAAAGGGGCCATTAGAGCCCGAGTGCACTAGAAAGCAGCAAGACAGTAACACTTTCCAAAGGTCTGTGGAATTAGGTTGGTACTTGCAGATTTAATTCATCAGGGTGCCAGATCAGAGACCCGATTGCCAGTCAAGATCCAATACTGACATTTGCTAGCTATTGAGAATTAGAGATGAAGAACTTTTAAAATTTGAGTGGCTAACACTGTTCTTGCATCCTAGTGGGGTATTATCAGTTTGCCTTTTAGTGGCTGTGACAGCAAAATCATTTTTCTTCTCTTCTAAGTTGTATTTAAGACCTCATTTCTGATATAGAACATATGATTCCAGAATTACACAAACAGGGTACAGCCCAATTAGAGGAGTTTCCTCTTTACTGTTTTATACTTTACTCATAATTACACCATACATGTTTGCCAAATAGATAAATAAAAAACGCCCTTACTTTAAGAGAGATAGCGTCCTGCCATTCCTTTATGAACTGATATCCCAGGATAACCAAATAGTCAATGAAAGAAAGTTTCTCTTTGTGGAGGTTTCCAGCCAATAATTGAAGAAGCAACATTAGATTTAGAGCATCACCCTCTTAAAATAACAAAAGCAAGAGTAATCAACAGCTGCTATCGTACAAAATGAATGACAGCCAGATATTTTCTGCCTTCTGATGGCTGTACACAATGCAGTTCTGAAGCATTTTTGCCAAAATCCAACCCTGACTCTGATCATTCCTCTAGGTCTAACTACTAATTTTCGGGGAACACAAGAGGCAGAGGAATGTGTTAAGTAACATGGGTGCAATTGCCAAAATCCAGACCCTGGAAAACTGAAGGAAAAGCAACTATTTCTTTAGTAAATTAATTGCAAGTGAAAAGCAAGATGCAGGGTGAGTTATAGATTAAGAGAGACTCAAGAAATACATCAACTGATTTGACATATCCAATAACTTATTACAATCATGATTCTCCAAACAAATGTACCTATTTTCTGTGCATTATTTTGTTGTAAAAATCTTAGCAGATGGTATTGCCTTACGCACATTTGTAATGGTTCTAAATACCATTTTCCAACAAACAGAGCTAGGACTCCTTTGACAAATGGCTGATTCCAGGGCCAGGATAGGAAAAGTATGAGCTTGGTCTAGAATGTATTGTGGTGCCAGAAAATAAGAAAGTGCTCAAAAAAGGATGCAGGCATGTTAAAGGACATAGGAGCCAACTTGAAGGAGATTCCAATGACCAAGTCAGTAGCAAAACAGATAATGATAATAATGTATTATAACTCATTGAGTGAATTATGAATCCATGAGTCCAAGGTGATATAAACAATTAAATAAATGAATCAGTGGGTAGCATTCCAAAGAATAAATGTAAAAGGGTGATAAAATCAGAAAAATCGCCATTTGGCAAACTGCATAATGATAATTGCTTCAGGTAAAAATCATCAGTGGATGGTAAAATTGTGGCTAAAAGTATGTGGGAAAACAGGATATTTACGCAAATTCAAATTTTTTGCCCATAAGATCAATTACAAAAGGAAAAATAATAACTTTAGGGTGGAGAAACTTGACAGACACCACCCTTACTGAATGATCAAACCTCGCCAGTAATGGAATAAGTAGGCATCATATGTTCCAAGAGAATGCAGCAAGAAGGACATAGTATCATTTCTGTGGGATTTTCTAAAAAATGCAGAGTCTGAATTTCATAATAAGGAAATAGCAGACAAATATAGACTGAGGGATGTTCTATAAAGTAACTGGTCTAGTGTTCCTCAGGAGTGTCAAGGTTATGAGAGACAAACTGAGGAATTGTTCCAGATTAAAGGAGACTAAGGAGACATGACATATAAATGGTGCTCCTAGGTTGGATCCTAGAGCAGAAATAGGATATTAGGGGCACAATTGGAAACATTTGAATGAAGTCTCTAGATTGGCTAATATTATTCTATCAATGTTAATTTTCTGATTTTGATAATATATTGATTTGATGATTTCCAGATTTTTTTTACATACTGTGGTTAAAAAGACCCTGGGTGGCACAAATGGTTAGCATTCAGCTATTAACACAAAAGTTGGTGGTTTGCGCCCGCCCAGCTGCTCTGTGGAAGAACGGCCTGGCAATCTGCTTCTGTAAAGAGTACAGCCAAGAAATCCCTATGGAGCAATTCTAGTTTGTAACACATGGGCTTGCCAGGAGTCGGAACTGACTTGAGGGCAATAGGTTTGGTTTTTGATTTATGGTTATATAAGATGTTAATCTCCTGATGGCACTGGGTTTTTTTTAAGATGTTAATATTTGGGAAATCTTGCTGAAAGGTATATATAAATAATTTTGTACTAATTTTGGAAGTTCTTATGAGTCTGAAATTATTTCAAAACCAAAAGTTAAAAACATTAAAAAAAAAAAGGTCATGCTAAAGATGCGAGCCGCCAGAAAAATTTTTATTTTTGCCCTGTAATATTTCTTATCAGATGGCAAATGAAGCTCTTACAATAAACTTATTCTCTGAAGGAGTGTATTAGAAGCAATTGGGACAAGTTATATGTTACCTCCATGCCTTTAAAAAACCCAAACCAGTTGCCATCTAGCCAATCCTGATTCATGGTGACCCCATGTGTTTCAGACTAGAACTGTATTCCATAGGATTTTCAACGGTAGATTGCCAGGTATCACCAGGCCTTTCTTCCAAGAAGCCTCTGCATGGATTCAAACCACCAGCTTTTCAGTTAGTTGCTGAGTGCTTAACCGTTTGCACCACCCAATGACTCCACCCATGCCTTTGGACAGCATTATACTCAAGCCAGCATAGCCCAATAATATGGCAGTTAGATTCAAATATTAATTCCCTGTTTTTGTTCCATTTGTAAAACATTTCTCTCTGATTTTTAAGTTGTGTTAAGTGCTTCAAAGCTAAGAATGAACTCCTCTGTTTATCCAAACTTGCATTTAAACAAGGTAAAATTAAGGAATCCTGAAAAGGACTTCCCTATACTACGTTGATAGGGTCATAGTGATGCTAACTTTGATCTAGGTAAGGTGGTGTCTATTGGATTTCTTCACCATAAAATTACTACTTTTCACTTTGTAGCTAATCTTATGGGGACAAATTAAAACAATATAAATGTACTGTTTTCCATCACACTTTCAGATAATGAGGCTATACTAGTGGTAGACAGAACAGACTGTATTCTGATGAAACCAAATGATTTCTCAGCAGGGAATGGTCTTTTTGGTCATTCCTGATAAAGAGGGTTTAAATCTCTCTTCAGAGATCAATAACACATTTGGATACTTAGGTTGGTGCTACATACAGTGTATACCCAAGATAGAGTAAAAATTTTCATCCTCTAAAAATTATGACTTTCTACTCCTGAGGCTCTCCCTTCAGCCAAAGCTTAGACAGGCCCATAAAACAAAATGAGACTAAAGGGGCACACCAGCCCAAGGGCAAGGACTAGAAGTCAGGAGGGGACAGAAAAGCTGGTAATAGGGAACCCAAGGCCTAGAAGGGGAGGGTGTTGACATGTCATGGGGTTGGTAACCAATGTCACAAAATATGTGTACTAATTGTTTAATGAGAAGCTAGTTTGTTCTGTAAATCTTCATCTAAAGTACAATTTAAAAAAATAAATGAAAAATAAGAAGAGCAAAAAAAAAATGACAAAAAAACTTGAAAGATTAAATAGGAACCTCAGGGAGCAGTGAGTTTATGTTAAAGAGGGAGGAATCCCTCAGAAAAGGAGGGTGAGAATGATTGCATAACTCGGAGAATGTAATAAATGTCATTAAATGTGTACGTAGAAACTGTTGAATTGGTGTATGTTCTGCTATGTATATTCTCAACAACAACAAAATGAATAAAATTTAGAAAAAAATAAATAGAAAATTTCTAGACTTAGAAACATGTATGCTTCTATAATGCTTCTTAACCATTGAATATAAGTCATTGGAAAGTTGTTCTGACCTTAGAAATAGATAAAGTATGTTGTAAATAACTTCCCTAAACTGGGCTGTGCACCTGCACTCTGTGATAACAGAATGTAATGTTAATCAGCTCTATAAATTAGCAAAACATAAATACGTTACTAAATAATTCCCATAATTTTTAATTATTAACTTAGCCTTGAGACATGCATAGTAAATAAGAACATATGTATGTGATGCCCTGATTGGCAATAATTCAAATGTCTATAAATTAGCAAAACATACCACAATGTCTCTAACTGACAATAAAGCATATCAATTATAGTTAGACATGACAGCACACATGGTATATAAACCATGGATTTCTGCTCATTTTTAGAGAAAAAGACAGAAGCAAAAGGTCTCTCTGACTCTGACTTTGACTCTCTGAAGACTGAGAGCCTGCTGAGGCACTACTCTCCAAAGCTGTCTTTAGACTCTAGCTAAGAGGGTTCTCTTCTGAGTTCCTCCCCGAAACCACTCCTTAAAGGTAAAAGCCTAAAAGATTTGGACTCAGACATTTAAACTAACACTGTAATTGTCAACTCTGATTCTCCAATGCTAATGAGGGTCTTGGGGTCTTACTTGCATTCCTTGCCATGACTACCTTGAAATAAACAAAATGAATTTATGCATGACAAACCTGAAAAATAAATAAATAAAAATCATGACTTCAAGGCTTCTGCAAATACTAGACTTTTCAAAGCTTAGTTTTTTTTGTGGGGGGTGGAGGGGGTTGTGGGTTTAGGAAATGTCTCAAATTATAAATGAACCACAGAAAATTAAATGATTTCTCACAGTGCAGTTGGGTATTGCTACAACAGCAGCTGGTAGACGGTGCATACCATCTGGAGTAATTAGTTTACAGTTAAGCTTCTGAGTTGATGTCTGCAATTTAGAGCAAGAGAGAGGTTGTACACGCTGAGACATTCATATGGGCCAAGTCGTAGAGGAAGCATGACCTGGGTTGTATTCTCTAAAAGGAAAAAGTGCCACTACATCTCTGTGTCCATTACAGTTGGGATTCTATTGACTTTCCATAAGAGCATACTGCACATCACTTTTAGTTATATGAGTGTGACTACTGCTCCCGGTAGAAGACACACCTTGAGATCAAGTGTAATAACTGCACCCTTTTATTCTCTCTGCTTGAATGTGGGCAGGACCTGTGACTTGCTTCTAAAAACCAAAAACCAAACCAATTACCGTCAGGTGATTCAGACTCATAGCGACCCCATAGGACAGAGCAGAACAAGCCCATAGGATTTCCAGGGAGCAGCTGGTGGATTCAAACTGCCGACCTTTTGGTCGGCAGCCGAGCTCTTAACCACTGTGCCACCAGGGCTCCAAACACTGATCTTTGGGTGGGCTTGAACCACCAACCTTTAGGTTAACAGTGGAACCTGATAACAGATGGCATCACAGAGAAAACGGCGCCACTTGCTTCTAACCAATAGAATATGACAAAGGTGATGGGCTGTCACTCTGGATTAGATTACATTATATAAGACTTCCTCTTAGCAGACCGAAAGTTTTTAGCCTTGACAAAATAAGCTGCCATGCTGTGAGATGGCCTCTAGAAACTGAGATTAGCACCTAGCCAACAGACAGCAAGAAAATGGGACCTCATTCCTATAACTGCAGGGAGATGAATTCTGTCAACAACCTGAGGAAGCTTGGAAGTGGATCTTTCCCAGGAGGGCCACAAATGAGGATGAAGTCCCAGCCAACACCTTGATTGCAATTGGTGAGACCCTGAAGCAATGAAGCCAGTTAAGCTGTACCTAGACTCCTGGCGGAAGAAAACTGTATAAATGTATGTCATTTAAGCCACTAAATTTGTAGTAATTTGTTACACACCATTAGAAAATTAGTACGCCTCCCCCTGCCTCCACCCTGCCGCAAAATCTTGTATTATCAGAAAATACTTGATCTTAAGTTGATGGAGGGCCACTTATTTTGTCATTCATAGGAGGCACGGAGTGCTTCCTAATCGTTTTTGCTTGTTTTATTTTGTGCATGCTCACAGATGGGAGAGGTAGGTGTTACCTTCTACATTTAAACCTAATGAATTGTGTACGTACGATGGCACATCCTGCAAAACTAAAAATTATGTACTTAAGGAATTTTAGTGACATGAGAATATGCCTGGGGCAAGAATAGGGCTGCTCACTAAATACCGTATGTGCTTTTCAACATTTCCTAACCCCCTCACGGGGGCCATGTGATGATCTGTGCCACTTAAACCTGAGCAAAAATGATGTGTTCACTTTCAGACAGAAGCAGCAAAAAGCCTTTATATGACATCAATTCTTTCTTCCCCTGCCATGACAACTGGTTGTTCATGTGACATAGCTTAAAACAGTGAAGCTTCCTTCAACCTTCCTCCCTAGCGTCGTTTTAAAGGGGAGCCCCTGCTCACCTGTAAAGTGCATCTAGCGTGACAGAGAAATAAAGATTTGTTTTTATGTCACTGGCATTTAGGAGTTGTTTCTACAGCATAATTGATCCTGATTAATTCAAATGCTATTATTTTATGTTTAACAAGCAGCATAAAATTATTTTATACAGAGGAAAGAAAAAAAAAACAGGAGAAGATATATGTCAAAAGGCCAACGGTGGCTTTTTTTGGGTTATAGGATAGGTGGGATAGATAAGGAATTCTAATTTCTTTGTCATATGACAAATTTTCCAAAATATCTGTGGCAAATTATGTATGTATTTATATATATACACACATATGTATACTATTTTCTTAAAATATCTGTGGCAAACTATATATATGTATATAAAATAATCTAAGAAGTAAAGGTTTTTTTTAATTTGACTCATCAATAAGATACCTTGATGTTTACTTAAAGTTTTTTTTTTCTTATATCTAAGATTTCCTAAGGACTAAGTTTTACCAACCAAAAAGATCACATATCTTCCCACACTAAAACAAACAACAAACAAACCAGTTTGCTGTTACTATTAATGTCAAACTATTTGTCCATTTCAGAGGCTTTCCAAAATAAGAGTTAAGAATATCTAACTTACTTTGGAGAGAAATAATTGGAGAGAAGTGGAGTATTATGTAATTGTCTTATGGAAGTAAAACTGTAAGCCAGGGCTTTCCTTTTTATGTAAGACTCTGAAACATCAAAGGCTAATGAAATTTAGAAAATAACTTAACAATTAATTAGAGATACAGTCTTTCATAATTTTTGAAATTTTGGTCTTCAGTTATTATGACTGATGGATAAAGCCTGAAGATCACCTTTTTAAAGGATTTGAAATAGCTAATTTTTGTTCATCCTAAAAAAACAAATCAAACCCGTTGCTGTTGAGTTGATTCTGATTCATAGCGACCTATTGTTCATCCTAGGTACATTTAATTTTTTCCTGTCCAAATTCTCTGTAATGGAAAGGACTTGATCATGGAGACTGGAAACTGAAAGATAGGGAGAGGTAGATCCTGGCTATGGGCAGCATCCATCTATCAAGCTGTCTCTCTTAATTAGTAGATGTTTTTGCCATTTCATAATAATGGGCCCTGTTCTTAGCTTAAAATTAAAGAAACTCTGGGTAATACAATATAAAAATACTGTAAGAATAGGTCATCTATTAGAGTATCCCACCTACACAAATGATTTCCCATCCCAGACTACTGGGAAGACCAGCCTGGGTCTTTTCTGAGGTCTTCCTTACTGATTAAAACCAAGTTAGTTTTATCTTGTGCCTGTGCTTTGGGACAGTTTTCCTTCCTGAATATAACCGCGCCCCCCCCCACACACTCCCACACACACATGCACATGCACACGCAATGCACATATACTCATACAGACACAATTAGACTTTACTCAGAACTGAAGAGCAGCAGAAAGTTACCTTTGGCTTTCATTACTCTGCAAGAAGTTAACAGGAAACTCAACTTTACAGCCAATTATGCTGGATTGAACTACACATATAATGAATGCTTCAGGTTATTTTAGAATTCTTGCCAATGTTTTAAGATATCCTCTGCTTTAATACCAGTTAATTTTCCAATTCTAGGATTTCTATTTTTGCTTGAACTAGACTATTATTAGTGAAATAATCCATACAATCTCACAACTCATAGCACATTCTCTAATTCTGCTGGCATGGCTAATATTCTCAGTTATCTAGGCATCAAATGCTGAGCTGGCATTACCTTATAACCCTCTCAGGCAAACTGATTTTCTTATGCAGTAAAGAAATCAGGCACTCTTACTATGTTCTTCTATTGCATTCATGCAACACTAATGCAAAGAAAAAATTCTAGCTTCCTAAATTAGCTGATGCCTACCACAAGACCTATTTTTTTTGTTTTCTGGGAGGGACTATAAGCACGTTTTCTTTGATTCCTGGTGGAGCGCAAACACCATCAAAGGTGTACTCTAATAAACAGAAACCCTGGTGGTGTAGTGGTTAAAAGCTACAGCTGCTAACCAAAAGGTTGGCAGTTCAAATCCACCAGGTGCTCCTTGGAAACCCTATGGGACAGTTCTACTCTGACCTTTGGAGTTGCTATGAGTCGGAATCGACTTGGCAGCAATGGGTTTGGTTTTGGTTTTGTGCCCTAATAAAAGACAGTTTACCCAGCCTCCTTTTCTTTCCAACTTAGAGTTCTGACTTCATTTTCTATCCTTCTTGTGTGATGCTGGGACAGAAGAACATGTCACTTTCCTGATTGTTCAGTTTTCACAAGAGAATATCAAATCTTGAACAGAGGGTCTATGCTGTAGAAACAACTGAAAATGGAAGTGCTCAGCAACTCAAATGGAATTTTTTACTTATATCCTATGTTTGTAGTTCAGATGATGGCATCTGCTTTGTCAGGCAGCTGTTTGGTTAATGAAACCTATTGGCATCTGTTGAAACAACCATTAATGCAAATGCTGATACAAAGGGCCGCTGGCCTTGGTTCAATATTTCAATAGTTGAAATGGAGACCAGAATGTGGTACAAGCCATTTGTTTCACTAATTGGTTACTGATTTTTTGCGTGTGTGCTCACACACATGAAAATAAGAACAATGTAAAGACATCATTCAGTTACGTTAACATTAAAATGACTTTTATGAAACTTGATTCAAGCAGAGGTTGACAAAAGGGCATTTAGGGCCAAATATTCTTACCTACAGGGCCTAATCAAATATTTTAAATGCTTTTTGATTCTTCTATGAAGAAATGAGTCTGTCTGAGTCAACTGCTCAACCATATAAGATGAGTGAACTCTTCACTGGACCCAGAGTGTTATTGAGAAATCCTCTTTTCCCAGGCAGAGCCCTGGTGGCCCAGTGGTTAAAAGCTTGGCAGTTTGAATACACCAGCTCCTCCTTGGAAATCCTGTGGGGCACATCTACTCTATCCTATGAGTCAAAATCGACTCCATGGCAACAAATTGGTCTTTTTGGTTCTCTTCCTCAGGTAACAAAGATTACTTTATTCTGACCAGAGGACGTCTGTGAAAACAAACTAGCAACCAAGAAAAGAAGCTCCTGGCCTGTGTTTGCCTATCATTTCCTGACAAGAGCCATTTGCTAGATTTAAGCCTCCTGCTGAAATATTAAGGATCCCTGGCAGTGCAGTGGTTAAGAGCTTAGCTGCTAACTTAAAGGTCAGCGGTTCAGATCTACAGCTGCTTAGCAGGAGAAAGATGTGGCAGTCTGCTTCTGTAAAGATTGACAGCCTTGGAAACCCTCTGGGGCACTTCCATTCTGTCTTATAGGGTTGCTATGAGTTGGAATTTCACTTGACAGCAACGGGTTTGGTTGGGTGGCTGAAATATTAAAATTTTGAATCGTCGATTTGAGTAGATACTATGCAGAGAAGGAGGAGAAAAACAGGGGGCTGCTCTGTTTAGACCTCAGGGCTCTGATTATGTAACCTTCTAGACTTAGAAAGAGAATTATCCTCATTTTGACAGATCTTTGCCCTTGTCAGAACTAGTCCCAGTACTAAACTAGAAAGGAGGAAGTGGTAGAATAGTATCTTGTGGATTGAAAATTAAAACCTGAATAGTCCGCTGTCCTTGTGCTAAATAATCCTGCAAAGAATTATAGTTTCTTGTGGTCCTTTTAAATACCACTGTTGTTGTTATTGTGTACTGTCGAGTCGATTCCAACTCATAACAACCTCATGTGACAGAATAGGCTGCCCCATAGAGTTTTCTAACCTGTAATCTCTATGGGAAAACATGGCCATGTCATTCTGCTGAGGAGCTGCTGGGTGGGTTCGAACTGCCAACCCTTCAGTTAGCAGCCAAGTGCTTAAAAATAACTTAACAGCTCTTTTTAATATAAGACTGTGAACCTACTAGAAAGCTTCTATAGAGGACTTGGTTCAAGATCCTTGCCTATGTATCCACCAATCCAAATCTAGTATATATAAAAAATATATATATTATATATTATATCGTATATTATATCTTAAGCAGTTTCTTGTATTGCAAGACCCTCCTTAAAACCACCCAGCTCAGGCATGATTTCCCATACTAAGCTTTTGTCAAGTTGGTGATCCTTCTTAGTGCAGTAAGTCTAATAAACTTACCTTTGATTGATCAGTAGATTTTTCTGATAGTCTTTTGGGAAGTCAGTTGCTGACAGGATTGAAATTAGGAGTGATTTATAACTCAATGATTTAACAGATCAGATAGACTCAACTGGCATCTTTTTACCCAAAGGCCTCCTTTCTTCTCTTTTGATTCCCATTGGTTGCACTTACATAGTTTACTCACAAATCAACTTCATGGGCTCAGGAGATTCTGCTGGTATTAGGATCTATAATCTGGAAAGAGAAAGTGAGAGAGAGAGCCAAAGAGCAAGAGGAAGCTCCGCCAATGACATACCTTAGCACTACCAAGGGGTCTGTAGAAAATTAACGCTACTCTTTCTATGGTTTATTGTTATTGTAATATGTGAAATCAGTAGTGTTAGGCAGCTGGGCACAGGTTTTCTGTATGCCTTGCCTAACAAATAGCCGGCAAAGTTGTTATTTACTCTTGAGTCAGCTCTGACTCATGCTGACCTATGTATAACAGAACAAAACATTGCCCAGTCCTGAGCCATTGTTTGAATCCATTGTTGAAGCTGTTGTGTCAATCCATCTCATTGAGGGCTTCCCCCTTTTTCTCTGGCTCTATTTTACCAAGTACGATGTTCTTTTCTACTGACTGGTCTTTCCTGCAAAGTGTTGTTACTGTTGTTAGGTGTCACCTAGTTGATCTTAAGTCATAGCAACCCCATGTGTCAGAGTAGAAGTGCCCCATAGCGTTTACTAGGCTGTAATCTTTAGGGGAGAAGATCACCAGGTTCTTCTCTCACAGAGCCGCTGGGTAGGTTCAAACAGCCAACCTTTCAATTAGCAGCTAAGTGCTTAACCACTGTGCCGCCAGAGTGATGAGTTATTCAGTTGATGCCTCCCACTGTCAGGGACAGATTCAGGGCTCATGAGATCTGAGGTTTGTACATCCTTTTCATTGAAATCTCTGTTGCACACTGTGAGAGGAGGCAGTTTCAGGGGTTCTTCAAATACAGTTGTGTATTAGCATCATCTGGGAACATGTAACATACCTGTGCTTATACGAATGTTCAGGCACAGGTCAAACCTTGGCATTTTTCCATGTGCCCCAGGTGATTCTAATGCCAGGCACAGTTGAGAACGCTTGCAATGAATAATGTCCACGAAATGAGAACGTCTGTACAAAAAGCACTATGAGCTTGGGATAACACGTCCTGACTTCAGTGCTCAGCTGAGCCTTGGCCAGGGGAGGCCTCCAGACATTGGCGGCAATGGAGAAACCCGGTTTTCCAGGTTCCATAGGAGAGACAGGCAGTGCCAGCAATAGCAGCCCCCCACCATGACTTTAGAAATATTGAGGGACAAGTGCCCTTGGCTGGCCATCTAGGCTCTGGACATCAGCAAGTACCAGGCACAGGAGCCATGGAGAGATGGCCCAGATAACATCACAGACAGGATAATTCTCTGTTATAAATATCATGGAGAAAGGCCTATCAGGGGAGGAACAAAGGGCCAAATGTCACATCTGTGAACACATGTGAGACATGCCCTGGGGATACCAAAAATTGACTTTAGGAAGAGCTAGAGGGCTCAGAATAATGAGCAGAAGCAAGAAACAGAAATGCTGTTTTGCCATTTAACCTCATTTTCCCTGGGACTGAAGGGACCTATAGAAACATGGATTTTAAAATACAAATTTTAAAGTAGTGAACAAACCTGCTCCATGCCTGATTAGGCATATCGTGAAAGTTACCCAATACGGTATGGTTTTGCATAGACAATACAGTTGTGCTAACCCAGTTTTCTCCCATGGCGGCGGGGGTGGGGGAGGCTACATACCACAGTGCGTAAAGGGCATGGTTCTGGCTGCGTTCTGGCTTCCCGAGTAATTAGCTATGTAATCTCAGTATCTCAGTTTTCTTATCATAGAATTGTTGTGGAAATTTGATAAGATAATATGTTCAGGTATTCAGTTAGTACCTGACTCACAGCAAATTTTTAATAAATGGTTAAAAAAAACACTGATTTAGAAGCTTAGTTAATGTTTGTATTTAGACTTGTTCTGCCTGGACTTTATCACAGTTCCAAAGCATGCATTATGAAATATAAATTCTAATCTTGTAGTTATTTTTTAGTAGTTGTGATAAAACGTGCATCTTTAATTTATGATGATTTGTTTTCAAGTAATATTAAAGTGCTTCACAATGTCAAAACTATACCAGTATGATTTCATTTTTCCCTTTCCTACGCTTTGTGTTCTTGTTATCATATATTTAACCTGTACATGTAATAAACCCCATTATTTTCTTTAATTGGGCAATAAACCAAAAACCAAACCCACTGCCACTGAGTAGATTCTGACTCATAGTGACCCTATGGACAGATTAGAACTGGGTTTCCAAGGAGTGGCTGGTTGATTCAAATTGCCAAACTTTTGGTTAGCAGCTGAACTCTTTAATCATTATGCCACCAGGGCTCCAGTCAGGCAATAGTCTTTTTCATATGTGTATATATGTCATAAAGAGCGCTGGTGGCACAGTGGTGAAGTGCTCGGCTGCTAACTGAAAGTTTGGCAGTTTGAACCCACCAGCTGCTTCTCGGGAGAAAGATGAGGCAGTCTGCTTCCATAAAGATTTACAGCCTTGGAAACCTATTGGGCAGTTCTACTCTGTCCTGTAGGGTCATTAAAAGTTGGAATTGACTCAGTGCCAGTGGATTTAGTTTTGGGATACATACATTATAAAACATAACACGTATCTTGCTTTGGGTTTGCTGATTTTCTGGGATCACTTGGTTGATGTCTTTCATAAATCTTAGAAAATTCTTGGCTATTATCTCTATAGATATTTATTTTGCCCTATGCTCTGTCTCTTTTCTTTCTGTGGTAACAATTGTAGATCTTTCACACCATTTAATATTGTCCCAAAGATCTTGAGACTTTGCTATTCTTTCATTCATTTTTTTTTTTTTTTCCTTTTGAATAGGGTCACTATGAGTCAGTATTGGCTCCACGGCAATGGATTTGGCTTTGGTTTTAAATTACTTTATACAATTTCTATAGACCTCTCTTCAAGTTCACTGATCGTTTCTCTGCTATGCTTCAAATGAGTTAATTTTTTAATTTCAATTTTTTTCAGTTCTATCATTTCCATTTGTTTGTTTTTGTTCCTCTGCTGAAATTCATGTATATTCTAATGTTATCTATCTTTTCCAATAGATACTTTAACATATTTTTCAGTCATTGAAAATTATTTTCCTTCTAATTTGAACACTTGTGGTTTCCTTCTATTAATTATGAGTCCCTTTTTTCTTTCACTTATTTCATATGTGAAATTTCATACTGTTTTCTAAAGTAGCTGGATAATTTTGCATTCCAATCAGCAAAGTTTGTGATTTTCTGTTGCTCTTCTTGATCACTAACACTTGATATGTTCAGTTGTTTTAATTCTAATCATACTAGTAAATGTGTAATGATATCTCATTGTGGTTTTAATATGCATTTGTCTGACAACTAATGATGTTGAACATCTTTTCTTGTGCTTAGTGGTCGTTCATATACCTTCTTTTGTTACATATCTCTTAAATTTTCCTGCCCATTTTAAAAACTGTGTTATTTTTCTTTTTATAATTGAGTTGCAATAGTTATTATATACTTTGGACACAAGATCTTTATGAGATATATATTTTGTGCATATTTTCTCTTAGTCTGTGGCTTGTCTTTTTTGTGTTTTTCAAAGAGCAAAAAATTTAAATTTTGATAACATTTATTTTTATTGTTTCCAGTACAATGAAGTATAATTTGCATAGAGTAGAATTCACACTTGTTAGGTGTACAGTTCTATACATTTTGAAAAAATATAAATTTATGTAACTTCCACCACATTCAAGATCTTCATCACCCCCAAAAATGTTTTCATCACAGTTTGTAGCAGAGTCTTCTCTACCTCCACTTACCCCTTGTTCCCTAGCAAGTTCTGATTCAATTTTGTCTTTTCCAGAGTGTCATATAAATGGAATCATGTAGTACCTAGCCTTTTTAGCCTGGCCAAAAAAATCAATTTTGCTAATTTTTTCTTTCATGGTCCATGTTTGTTTTGTCATGTTTAAGAAATTTTTAAATAACCTATTATTATAAAAATTTCCTCGTATACTTTCTTCTAGAAATTTAATAGTTTTAGCTTTCATGTTTAGGTCTATGGTACCTTTGAAACTAATTTTTATGTATGATGTGATGTATGAGTGGAAGTTAATTTTTTTCCAGACATATATTCAGTTGTTCTAGTACCATTTGTTGAAATTTCCCCCATTGAATTATCTTGATACCTTCGTGGAAAATCAATTGAATATATAACTATAACTTTATTTCAGGACTCTAACCTATTTTGCTAGTTTTACGTCAATATTTTACACCAATACCTCATTGTATTGATTATCATTTCTTATAATAAAGTGCTCCTTGGAACTCTATGGGGCAGTTCTACTCTGTCCTATAGGGTTGCTATGAGTTGGAATCAACTCTACTGCACTGGGTTGTTTTTGGGTATAATAAGTCTTGGCATGAGGCAGCATAACTCTTCCAAACTTGTTCTTCTTTTTCAAAATTGTTGTGTCGATTCTAGCTTTTTTTTTTGCTTTTCCATTGAAATTTTAGCATTCTCTTATCAATTTATTAAAAATTCTGCTTGATGGTACTCTTCAACACTAAAGTGGTATTATCATTTAGACAATACAGATCATTTCACTGAATATATGATTCTTGAAATAAACTAAAAACCTTACACCAACTTAGAATTAAATTCCAGAAGAAAGTCAGCATTGTTTTCAAAATATTATTGACACATCGTTGCCTCACTGGGAAAAATTCTTTAGCCAGAAATGCCAGATAAAGTTAAAGGTTTACATACTAATCCACTTAAAAGCATTTTTTTTGGACATATTAATGATTAAAACGTAGGTTAGTTTATTTTTATGAAGCTTATGAAGTTTAGTGTGATTATAGCTATAATCATTTCAGATAGAAAGACAGGGAGGGTTATTGTTTTACTTGTTATTGTTTATAACTTTTAAAAGTAATACGTATTAACCCATTTACTAAATCAAGATAAAATGCCTTTTTTTGGAATGTGAATTTTTATTCCATAGAGAGATATGGAGTGGTTTTTATTCCTTCAGAAACAATGTTTGTATATTTAAATTCATCTTCGGCTATCAAAATATAAGCAAATACGATAAAGCATTCTGAGGCGAAATTGTTTTTTTTGATAACTTACCAAGTCAGAGAAATTCCAAGGAACATTATTTTATTTTGAAAACTCAATGTTACCGCAAGACAGATATTTATGTGATTTTTAACTTCTGCTTTATTTTGTTTGTCCTTCAGCTAAAATACAAGGAAGCAGAAAGGAATGATTATTTCAGTGATACAGGAAACAAATGTGATGAAGTGAGCTATAAAAATCATAAATATGGATTGGAAAATAACACCAAGTTTTGATATCTCATATATATATGGATGCCCTAAATTAGCTTGATTTATAATTTTGCTGAATCTGTACGGCTATTAACAATAATCATTGAAGAAATAGAAGGTTTGCACTCCTTACAGCTGACCTAAGTCTTTAAACAGATTGTAGACTTTCAGACTTATAGAAAGTTTTGGAGTCCATCTAGCTTAGTTACTTCGTTTAACAATTAAAGTAATTGAAACTCAAAGATAAAGCAACCTTCCCTGGTTACATAAGCTTTTATAGATAGCTGTCTTGGGCTTGGCTTTCAGTTTCATTAACTTTAATTTGATCATATGTTAATTCTTTGTCTCCAGTGCATTCAATTTTGCTCTTTGTAAGTATTTTTTAAATTATTCTTGGTGCTTTGGTTTTCTCCTATTTATGAAACTGAGTATACTTTTTCAAGGATAAAATCTTCTGTTTCTTTAGGGATGTAGTATCGTGCAGTGTTTGTTAAGAGTACGAACTTTGGAGTAAAAGAGATCTGAGCTATAATCAAGATCTAATCACTTACTATCTTTATGATTTTGGAAAAATTATTTATTCATTCTAAGTTTCTGATTCTCCAAATATAAGACCAAATTAACTGCATATTTATTTACTTGGATTCACAACCAACACCCACGGAAGCAGCAGTCGAGAAATCAAACAACGTATTGCGTTGGGCAAATCTGCTTAAAAAGCAAAGATGTCACTTTGAGGACTAAGGTGCCTCTGACTCAAGCCAGGGTGTTTTCAATCACCTCTTATGAATGCGGGAGCTGGACAATGAATAAGGAAGATTGAAGAAGAATTGATGCCTTTGAATTATGGTGTTGGCAAAGATTATTAAATATACCATGGACTGCCAGAAGAACAAACAAAATCTGTCTTGGAAGAAGTACAGCCAGGATGCTCCTTAGAAGCGAGGATTGCGAGACTGTGTCTCACATACTTTGCATGTGTTATTAGGAAAGACCAGTCCCTGAAGAAGGACATCATGCTTGCTAAAGTAGAGGGTCATCGAAAAAGAGGAAAATCCTTGATGAGAAGGATTGACACGGCGGCTGCAACAATGGGCTTAAGCATAGCAATGATTGTGAGGATGGTGCAGGACCCCCACAGTGTTTCGTTGTACATGAGGTCACTATGAGTTGGAACTGCTTTATTTTTATAATTAAATATAAAATAATATTTATATAATATTATTATAATATCACTTATTATTATATAATATCATTTAATCAGCATGCAGTGTGAATCTCTGATAAATACGAAGATGCATTTCAGACATTCTAGTGATAAAGTCATAAAATCAGATACTTCACTTTTAAATAAGGTCATTCAATATCATTTTTGCAAGTATGTGTGGCTGCTGTAATAAAATCAAACACCAAAGGAATAAATATGCTCCTTCCTTGACCAGCTTATAACTCACTGAAAAAGACAGCTAAAGGAAGATAGAACAATACTGGAGTATGGTGTTGGGATTTAAGAGTAGAAAAAAATTGAGAAATATTAATTTCAAAATATTAATTTGAAAACGGTTCACAGAGTATGTAAGCTGAAAATCCTGTGTTGAAGAAGAGAGGTACACTTGGGAATCTAAAGGAAGAAGGAAATTCTAGATAATAAAAACAGCAGGTAAAAATGCTGAAATGTTCAATTAGAGGAACCAGGCGTATAGTTTTTGACTATGGGATACCTGACAAAAAATCAATTTCTAAAGTTATTCATCCCTTATTTCTAAAAGTGATTTAAAATAGACAATGCTTATAGTTACAGATACTACAAAGAAACATAAAAATATAAGAATAAAGTAATATAAGAGCAAGTCAAGAGGAGAGGCACTTGACTATATACTACCAAGAGAAACTTGTTTTGAACAAAGATTGCTGCCTGAGAAGCTCTGTTGTGGGCCCTTAAGAGGTTCTGGTTATTTCTCCAGCTAAATTATCACATCATTGTGCTTCACTTCCTTTGACCTTATTGCTAGGCCACTACCAGATAAATACTGTTAAGTCAGTAATAGTTTGCCATCCATATATCAACATGGCACTTGAACAGAGAGAGAATACTGAACAAATAGAAAACATGGTTACTGTATACATGGTGATAAAAATCAGGCTGGGGTTCGCAACCGTTGTATTGTTTAAGTAATTCATTACTTTAAAATACTTCATTTTTAATTGTGAGATATAAGTAGATAAGTAAACAACTTCAGTACATAACCTAGTATAGATTACAGTACAGCAGCTCTTACTATAACAGCGGTTTCATATGTTCTTGAAATATTGTAGAAATTGACTCCAAAGGACTCATTAATTAGCATAAAGAATGTCAGAAATAATTTTTCATTGATGAAATGGGGGTGTTCAACATACATGACTGGCTAAAACAATGGTACAGGCACCATTACCTCCCATAATCCAGATAGAAAAGTCCATTAAAGCCTACCTGCCTAACATTTTGGTGTTGAATTCTAGATCTAGAGATTTGCCTGGTATTATGTTCTCTGCATTTTGCCTGTACTTGACACCAAAGAAGTTGGATGACCTGTAAAAATCTTGCTGCATGTGCTTTAGAATGAGTGTCTCCTCCAGTGGGTTTGCTGGGGGGCATCTGGATACAGTGGGACTTCCCAGTGCCTGAGCATAAAGAGCAGCTTTGTGTGTTGTGTCTGCTTGCTAGTGATTGTAATTTGGTAAACTTTGTTCTGACAATTGCTTTTATCATGGTAGAGAAATAATTGGAAGAGAGATTATTGCTTCTGATCACCGGGGGCCACTGATATTCACCCTAGTAAACCTGGAATTGCTAATTACCCAAACTGGCTGAGGTAAGTGTATAACAAGGAGGGCTAAATAAATCAATGTGTGAAAAAAATATGAGAATACATTCAGTATTTTTTTTTTCCTAAAACGTATTTGCCCTCTGTTGATGAGCTAATTTTTTTTTCCTTTTCTCATGATCATTCACAGCATATAAGGTCAACTACAAAAAGCCTATACCATATACTTCTCTTCAGTGAATTTTAATAATAATAAAAATTTCCCTGAGATAATTTTTAAACCTTAAACTAAAAATATCCCCTGAAGTCTTCTTAAAATCCAATAATACTTTAACTATTAAAAAATGCCTGCCTTGAGCATCATGCTTTTTTAAGAACTATCTATATGGAATCAAAGTGACAACAGCAACTCTAAAGATTACATAGGAACCTTAGAGGGCAATAAGTTTATGTTTATGAGGGAGGAACAACTCAGAAAAGGAGGGTGAGAACGCACAACTTGAAGAATGTAATGAGTGTCACTAAAGTGTACACGTAGAAACTATTGGTGTATATTTTTGCTGTGTATATTCTCAACAACAACAGCAAAATAAATTTTAGAAAAGAAGTAATTAAAAAAAATATATGGTCCTGAAATAGAACTGTACCTTCTTTAGTACAGATGTATTAAGATCTATTAAGAGAAATGAAGGCGACTAAAATGTTGGGCTTGGAAAATTATGAGGTATTAGTGGCTATTTTTTTTTTTAGTAGGATGAGAACAGAAAAAGACAGAAGTCACTCTGCAATAGAATAAAGACCATCATCTTCAACAACAGAGTTTTCTTGAGTCTCTACTGTGTAGAGGACATTGCTGTGTGTGGCAGAGAGGCAAAAGATCTAAAGCAGAGCTCTGGCTTTGAGGAGTGATAAGACAACAGAAATATAAGTAGGAGACAAAGAGAATGTCTTGGGTGAGAAATCAGGGTGTGGGAACCCTTAGAGGAAGACTAACCAGAATCAGTTGCCATCTAGTCAATTTTGACTCACAGCAACCCTTGTGTGTCAGAATAAAACCGTGCTCCATAGGCTTCATTTCCTGATTTTCTGGAAGTAGATTGCTAGCCTTTCTTCCTAGGTGCTTCTAGGTGGACTCAAACTTCCAACCTTTTGGTTAGCAGCCAAGTGCATCAACCATTTGCACTATCCAGGGACTCCAGTGAAGACTAAACAGAGCACTTTCCTTTTTCTTTTTTAACCAGAGAAAGTTCTTATGCAGCATAGAGTTGACATTAAAGAACTTACTTGGAGTTGAGGTATCAAAAAGTACAAGGACTGATTGAAATAAGACTACAAGTGTCACATGGCTCTCTCTAGAAATACTCCTTCTGCCTTGAGCCCCTCCTGTATATTTTGAGAGCACTCTGGCTTTTTGTCCTTTTATTTTCAACCAGCATTTTTTGGAAGTGTACTGAACCCCAAATTTAATTTTAATATCAATGAATAGAAGCCAGAGAAAAATTGGCTGTCACCCAACTGCTTTATCTACTTCTAAGAAATCACTCTTTCAGGAAAGAGCCAGCATGAATACACTTCCAAATTAAGATCTTGGGTGAAGAATTATTCTTTTTAGTTTGAGTTGAATGAGATATGACCTTTGTAGTTTATTATCTAAAGGCCTGGTGTCATAATCCATACTATGTTATTCTTAATAGCACATCTCTCTGCTATATTTTCCAACTTTATAATGAAAGCTAAAAATATCCTTATTTCTTCCTCTTGTCCCCTTAAAAAGAACACATTTTTCAGTTGCTTAAAACCTGTAATCTTATAAACTCTACCTTTCCCAATTTAAGTCTTGTCTAAGGTAATTATGATTTTTTTTTTAAGGTATCAAACTGAGATAAAGATTAAGGCAACAATTTAAAAGGGATATGATCTGTAATGTGGCTCATGGATCAGTCCAGGATACCACATGGGAAATATTTTAAAAATAGTCTCTCATAAATTAATCTGAATTACTATGACATAATAAGGATTTCTGGGTATTTGTATCAATGCAGACAGATGGTGAATAGGTGGATAGATGTCAGACCCAAGGACGAGAATTCAAAGGCTCCGAAATACATTATTGAACACTTGTAGGGAGAACATTCGAGAGAGTTATTAGCAGTGTGTTTTAAGCATCTCCTTAGAGACGGGCATTCCATGTACATATTAATGTTTTTGTATAATATCAAAATGTCACACTGGGTGAGGTGTGAATCCTCTAGCTCTATAGCCTCTAGACTTTCACCTAATTAGCTAATTTTACTCTCTGAATTTCAAGTCTCTATTAATTACTTTTATTCCATCCAGAAATGCTGTATTTTTGGTTCTATAATGCGATGTCTCTGATAGAACGAGTGTATTAATTTTCTATTGCTGCATGACAAATTACCACAAACTTACTACTGAAAACATTGCATTTTTGCTAACATTTAACAACATGTTAAAATGGTGTTTATTATCTCACAGTTCTGTAGGTCAGTGTCCAGGAGGCTCTGTTGGGTTCTCCACTTAGGGTCATCCTTGGCTGTAAACAAGATGTCTGGCAGGCAGCAGTCTCATCTGGAGGGTCTGGGGAAGAATTCGCTTCTAAGATCATTGAAATTGTTGGCAGAATTTAATTTCTTGTGCCTGTAAATAGAGTCACTATGAGTTGGAATCGACTTGACTACGATGATTTTTTTTTGTAAGTCTGAAGTATCTGTTTTATTACTGAGTGTCAGCCAGGGGTGGTTCTCAGCTTCTAGTGACTCATCTTAGGTCCTTTCCAGGTGGTCTTCTCCATCTTTAAAGCCAGCAAAGACATATTAGATCCTTCTCACACTTAGAATCTTTCTGACTTCTCCCTCTTCTGCAACCAGCCAGAGAAAACGTTCTGCTTTTAAGAGCTCATGTGACTAGATAAGGCCTGCCTGGACAATCTCCCTATTTTAAGGTCAACATCACCTAATCACACTTTCTACCCATTGTATGGGAAAGATTACAAAAGGGCAAAGGTCATTTCAGGGCCATTTTAGAATTCTGCCTAGACAGCAGGTATAGGGAGAAAGTTATTGGTAGACCTTGCTAGTACCTGGAGAATTAGGATGTCACAACCAGCCTGTGTCCTCTGAATCTCTTTCTAATCTGAAAGGAACACTTAGTGAATTCATTGACTGAAAAATGTTAATTTCATAGAGAAGGATGTATTTGTAGAGGTAATTCCATTTCTAATACAGGGCTTGACTTTTGACAATCGCATCCAGAAAGAGTGTGTTGCTAGATATTAAGCCCTAGGCTAGAAATCGGAAAATCTGTGCTCTGTCCTCACATGTGTTATAAATTGAGTGGGACCTTGGGTAAGCCACTCATATGCCTGCTCTCCAGAATTTGACAGTCACTGATGAAATAAAGTGAATTTTCTAGGACAAACCCTGGGTAATCACCAGTTCCTCTGCATTCAGTTAAACATTTTGCCTCAGAAGAAGTCATTTCTTTCTGCTGAATGCCAGGATTTATTCCCTTAATCCTAAATAAAAGATTTTCATTTTACTCCAGCACTCATTTCGTATTGTACCACATTACCTGGCAATAGTGACAGTGGCTAAGGAGAAAAATTAACCCAGAATGTTGCTTCCCAGGTCAGACCAGGTTTCAGCTCAAATGCTCACTGTCCTCCCCTAGGGAAGCTCTTATGCATATTTTCCTCCCTTTCTTTCCTTGATTAGCCCATCATGTTTCTGGCAAAAGAAGAATCTGTAAACTTGTTGCCGTCGAGTTGATTCCGACTCCTAGCGACCCTATAGGACAGAGTAGAACTGCCTCATTGAGTTTCCAAGGAGCTCCTGGTGGATTCGAACTGCTGACCTTTTGGTCGGCAGCTGTAGCTCTTAACCACTACACCACCAGGGTTTCCAAAAGAAGAACAGGGCTGGCAAAAGTAAAGTTTTATAAATCCTGATGTTATTGTACTATGAGAGCATTTCCTGCACTGTGAAATCATTTACTGGTGAATTTAGAATAGGAATGCTTTGGGGGAAATCCTATTAATATGTCATGAAGCATTTTAGGAATTTAGGGAACCAACAATTTCTGCTCTAAGCTATTTTTTTCTTATTTTGTCCATCAGTGGCAGGAGCTCAGGAAAACCAACTACAGTAGGTCAATTTTTAGTTTTCAAGTGTTCTGTCAAACTAATATAGTCAGCGACAAATCTCAAGTACAGTAATTTTAAATAAAGAAAAAAACCCACCTAACTTTTATTGGGCACTTACTATGTGTCAGACATCATGTTAGGTGCTGTCACTTTTCTGAATATTATCATTTTACTGTCGAGGAAATAGAGAGCTTAAGCAACCTGCCTGAGGTCAAACTAGCGTCTGTCTTCTAAGCCCATGCCTTTTCCACTACAGCCTGCTAAGCTGATTTTTTCAACTCTGTTACCATAATAAATGAGTTCCGTAATGAATCCCTGGGTTAATAAAGGGATCGTTTTTAGGGAGAACAGGAAAAGTCATCCACAGTTATTGAATACCCACTTTTTTATCAAATGTATACTAGCCAGTTTCAAAGACAGCTCCTCCCAATTCCCTTTTTTCTAGATGAAACTAAGGGTTTGGGAAGATAGGTAGTAAGCCCAAGATCACAAGGCTGTGAGTGAAGGAACAAGGAATTAAAAACAGGCACTTCTGACCCCATTTCCTCACTGTGCAAAAGCTGCATCAACTTAGGTTAAATGTAGGAGACTGCAAAGCACCATCGTTATTGAGACTGTTATTGAATACTGTCTTGCAAAACAGCAATACACCTAAGAGCAATTAATGGCAAGAACATGGGACAGCCATATAAATTCATAGACTGAGAAACTGACAGTATCCTTCTGTCCCCATTACAAATGTGAGAGAGCACTGGCCCTGAGAAAGTGGTTTAGAAAGTGGTTCACACCCTTGTGCAGCCAAGTAAAGTTCCAATCCTGCTGAGAAATCCATTCTCTTCTCTGCATGCTCCTTCTCCCTTTCTCATATTTCAGTGTCGAAGAGCAGTTACAAGAAAAATGAGAAAGGGCCTTTCTTACACTGCATTAAGTTATCCTGCTTTTCTTGGCATTAGTGTGTAAATGACACATGGATAAAAATATACTTAAAACCCATAAGTACGTTTGAATTGGGAATCTTGTTTTTATACAAAGATCTGAAACTTATGTGAATGTTTTCTATATTTCAATATAGGATTTCTATATTCATAACTATTATGAAGATAGGTAGTTTTCTTTGTGCTAGTGATTACTTTTTAGTTTGTTTCAGTTCAACAAATATTTATTGGACATCTGTCATGTTTCAGGTACTGGACTAATGGCTGGAGTTGCTTGGATGAGCAGAGCAGTGCTCCACCTGTCCTCCAGGAAGCAGATAGATAGATAGATGGTCCCCACTTACTGGGATAAGAGATGAGATGGAGGAGGGCACAGAGAGGCGGGAAGGTACAGGTGCTAGGAAACTGTATACGGTTCAGTAAAGTCTTCTACAAATGGAGCAGATGACCCAGATACCCAATGCACACATTTGCTCATGGTCCATCCCCTCTGTGTCCATTCACACTTTGTAAAGCGGAACACATGCATGACAGACTGCACTTCCTTACATAAATTATTTCCATACTGTGTCCCTCCTGGAGTACTTGGTAAATTAACTTAGAAAGGGAATAAGAGAATTTTTGTTGATTTGGCTAACTCTGAACATTAGAGAATATCTCAGATGGTCTAATATTACATTAGAATGATATAACTGTCATATGTACAGCACCATCTATGCTCTTGTGTCAAGTACCCACTACATTTTCTTTGAGCTGGAGATTTCAGATTTGGTTCTTTAAATGTGCTCTTCAGAGGATGACTTGTAGAGAATCAACCATTTCAATTTATCTCATTCCTATAATTTATAAATATACAGTAGTATTCAGCTCTTATATTAACCAGGGTAAAGAGTTTTTCATGGCACTAATTGTGTCTATTAGCTCTTACTAGAGCAGTCTGTAGGAGAGTGAGGATATAAGGAATTCAATAAATAAGTTAAAGTTTTGGGACGTTTACCTTAAATCAGGATTTTAGATTATTGCCATTCCCTTGTTGGATGTGCTTAAGTGCTCTGATAAACATGTGATGAAAAAGGTAGAATTTTTGATAAAGTCACAAATGGAGGGAATGTTAAATCATCTGAAAAGACACTTAAATTCACTCATAACTTACTATAGGGAATAAAACAACACTGATATACTTCTTTTCATCTTTTAGATTGTCAAATTTAACAGAAAGGAAATACTCTCATATATTGCTGGTGGGATTACAAAATGGTAAAATGCCAATGGAGGAGAATTTGTCAGTTATTTAGTGTATAGGTTGATTATTGATAATGAGCCACTCCAGATCTTAACAGCTTAAAATGACAATCTTTTATTCAGTTTATAATACACTGGATTGACAATTTAGGCTGGGCTCAGCTGGCGGGTTCTTCTTATTTTGGCTGAGCTCCTATATATCTGCAGTCAGCTGTGCATCAGCCATGATGAACTGTGTGTGTGTGTGTGTGTGTGTGTGTGTGTGTGCTTTAAGTGAAAGTTTACAAATCAAGTCAGTCTCCCACACAAAAAAAACAAAAAACATACACACCTTGCTATGTACTTCTAGCTTTGATGATCTTGATTGAGGTATCTCACATATCCTGGGCTGAGAAAAGTAAACTGAGTTGGCTCTGTTATAGGTGGTCTTTCATTCTTCAGCATGTTAGGCTGAGCTTATTCGCTTAGTGGAGGAAGTGACCCTGAGAGTGTGAGCAGAAGTGTACAAGGCTTTTTTGAGACCTTGGATCAAATTTGAACACAATCACTTTTGCCACAATCTATGGACCAAAGCAAGTCACAAGGGCAACACTGGAAATAGGTGGGAAATAGGTTCGTTTGATAGGAGGAGTTGCAAAATTGCAAGGCAAGGGAATGAATAAACATAACCAAGCCAAAAAATCAAATCTGTTGCCATGGAGTCAATTCCTACTCATAACAGCCTTGCAGGACAGAGTAGAACTGCCACGTACAGTTTCCAAGAAGCAGCTGGTGGATTCCAACTGCTGACCTTTTGGTTAACAGCCATAGCACTTAACACTGCGCCACCAGGGCTCCAAGCCTGTTATTGTTGAGCTGATTCCAACTAATAGTGATCCTAAAGGACAGAGTAGAACTGCCCCATAGGGTTTCCAAGGAGCAGCTGGTGGATTTGAACTGCTGACATTTGGTTAGCAGCTGTAACTACTAACTACTGGACCACCAGGGCTCTCTGAACAAACATAAAAAAAAAAAATTTTTTTTTTTTTAAATATAAGGAGGGGGATATTTAAGATCATATTTGCAAATAATCTGCCACATCTAGCTAAATTATAATTGCTTTTATCCCTTGACAAAGCAATTTCAAGTCTAGGTATCTGGTCCACATCGAACATATGGAGAAATCATATGTATAAAGGTATAAAGGTATTCATTGCAGTGCTATTGATTGTCTTTTTAAGACAAGAAGAAACCCCATAGTCCATCAACAGTAGATTGGTCAAATAAAGTATGGCACGCTCACACAATGGAGTACTCAGTAAAAAAAAAAATTTTTTTTTTTTTTTAACAAAAGTGCCTAGGAGTTGGAAAAAAACTAGTGCCTACTCAGCTGGGTGTTAATTAATTGTTTTTCTTTCTACTTTTGTACATATTTGAAGTTCTTTATAATAAAAAGGAAAAAAAATGGAGGTGATTCCATTTCTCATGACAAAATACACACAGAACTAAGAAATAATTTAAAAAAAGTTTCCCTTTTTATCATGTCTTTTTTCTTTGCCTTTGCTACTTTAGCACTTAGTTTAAAAAATAATGAATAAACTGCTACCCTTTACTCAGATCCCACACATCCAAAAGTCCGGGTTTTATATTCAACATGTTAGTAAATTGCCCATAGATTTCCTAAAATAACCCTTATTCTGATATCTTGACTATTTGACATGAAGTTCTAACCAAGTAAGTTCCTGTAAAATATTAGAAGCTTCATGTCTTTAAAGGAAAATCTTTCCCTTTGAGTCCTTTATGTTTGGGCTGAGGAGCAGCGTTCTGCTTTAATTCCGTACTTGGAACGGGAATTTATTCTGGGGACAGGGCAACAATTATCCATGTGTTGTACACATCAATAGGGCAAGAAGCCTATTTATTTCCTCCTTCTGGTCCCACAACGCTGAAAATTATAACAGCTCTGGGGACTGACTAGTTGTGCCCTACGTTATCTGACTTGCTGTTGTAGTTGAATGAGTGCAATGAGTAGAGAGCCAGCAGGCTGCGTATTATTACAGTGATGTTGAGCTTTCATAATAACCACTTGCAATCTGACTTCTTGACTCACTGTGCTATTGAAACTTTTAATGATTACCAGATTGCACAGCTTCTTCTCAGTATTTTTTTTCACCGATTTGTCACTTAATTAAATTATTTTTTCATCAGTTTGTTGGCAGTCATATGATGATGTGATCACTTCCATGATGAGATCTGTTATAAAGTGACCATCTCCATGATGGAATATGCTGTGAGTAGCCAATCAGTTGGAAACCCTGGTGGCGTAGTGGTTAAGTGCTACGGCTGCTAACCAAGGGGTTGGCAGTTCAAATCCACCAGGCACTCCTTGGAAACTCTATGGGGTAGTTCTACTCTGTCCTATAGGGTAGCTATGAGTTGGAATCGACTCGACGGCACTGGGTTTGGTTTGGTTTTTGGTTTAGCCAATCAGTTGAAAGGGAGTTTCCTTGGGGATGTGGCCTACATAAAATATAAGTGGACTTTCTGTCAAGGCTCATGGGCTTTTGCTTGCTCTGGATCCTGCACTTGGCACCTGTTCATCTGACCTCCGGTTCTTGGCACTTGAGCTAGCAGCTTACCTGCTATCTTGCCTGCTGATCTTGGGAATCATTAGTTTTCTCAGCCTGTGAGCAAGAGCCCTGCTGCCTGACCTGCCGATCTTGGATTCAAGAGCCCCTCTGGCTACTTGAATCAGGAGAAGCCTCCAGCCTGATCCATGGACTTGGAATGTTCCAGCCTCTACAACCAACTGTGTGTCATTTCCTTGATATAAATATCTCTCTCTGTATATTTATGTGCTTCACTGGTTTTGTTTCTCTAGAAAACCCAGCCTGAAACTGTTTGTAAACTCTCCCCATTCCACTGTTTCCCCCACATTCTCCTTGGACACTCTCAGACATTTCTATGGATTAACATTTGCCTCCATGCAGTTGTTAGGTGCTGTTGAGTCAGTTCCGACTCAGCAACCCTTTGTCCACAGAACGAAACACTGCCCGGTCCTGTACCATCTTCACAATAGTTGTTATGCTTCAGCCAATTGTTGCAGCCACTGTGTCAATCCATCTTGTTGAGGGTTTTCCTCTTTTTCACTGACCCTCCACTTCACCAAGCACGATATCCTCTCCAGCGACTGGTCCCTCCTGATAATGTGTCCAAAGTATGTGAAATGAAGTCTTGCCATCCTTGCTTATAAGGAACATACTGGCTGTACTTCTTCCAAGATAGATTTGTTCATTCTTTTGGCAGTCCATGGTGTATTCAATATTTTTCGCCAACACCACAATTCAAAGGCATCAATTCTTTTTCAGTCTTCCTTATTCATTGTCCAGCTTTAGAATACATATGAAGCAACTGAAAGCACCACAGCTTGGGTTAGGTGCACCTGAGTCCTTAAAGTAACATCTTTGCTTTTCAACACTTTAAAGAGTTCTTTTGCAGCAGATTTGCCCAATGCAATACGTTGTTTGATTTCTTGACTACTGTTTCCCTGGGCATTGATTGTAGATCCAAGTAAAATGAAATCCTTTACAATTTCAATATTTTCTCCATTTATCATGATATTGCTTATCGATCCTCCATGGAGAGGGTTCCCAAATCCAATACACCCGTGAGTTTTATCTGGGGCTTCCTGTGAGGCTCTCTGCTCTTGGACCTAGTCAGGGACCACTCATTTTTTGGTCAGTACAGTGAAAGTTAGCTGAGAACACAGCAGCATGAGGCTACAATTTCTTTCCTCTAATCCTGTATACAAGATGGGTTAGCCAGTAAGCAGGGTGTACACCAGCTTGCGTTGAACAAGGTACACCCAGGCTTAATTATATTTATTTACAAATGTATGGTGAGCAATTTCACATGAGTTTGACCACATCTTTGATGTGAAGGGGGACAGGTGAAATCGTGCACTGCAGATTGGTGGGAAGGCACAATTGGGCCTTTGTGTATCTTGCTTATTGGATAATCTGGCCCTGCCTATATGTCATTCAAAGGAAAAAGAAATCCATTAATTCCATTTATATATATACTTTCTTCTGCGGTACCACTGGATGGGTTTCAACCACCAACCTTTATGTTTGTGCCACCTGTAGACCTTAAATGTATACTAGGAGACAAATATAAACCAAGGACTCAAAGAACTGCATATAGATGACCAACGCAGGTAAGAGTTTCCCAGAAGCTGTGTGAGGCAAAGTGCAGCAAATACCACTGGGTCAAAGTGAGGTGAAACCAATGAAGACAGGTCTCAGAGAAGACTGGCAGAGATGCACTTCTTGTTAGTAATAGGCCTATCTTGAAAGGACTATCATGACATGAAGCTAAAGCTGCAGAGTTGATGGAGGACGGCATGAGATGTACACTAACTGGGCAAAAGAGAGTTACCCAAAGAATATATAGTGCTTGTTACTCCATTCTTTCATTGACACAAATTGCAGGGTTAGCAAGTCCTATTAAGGAACTGAAGTGTAATAGCGGTACAGCTTCCAATGGGTCAGTGACTCCTGTTTTCTTCCTAAATGCAGCTCTCAGAAAATGGCAAGTTTCACTCTAAACTTTGAGCCTTTGATCATATTTGGTTCAAGAGGAATTCCTTCTGGCATGCTGCTGCTTTGAACTATTGACATTCGTGTCAGAAGAATCATCCCCAGAACCCAGACCTCAAGAAGAATATTAAAATATTTTTGAGATGGAAAAATGTGCGTCAATTATTTAATTTCTTTTTATCTGTGATTCTTTCATATGTTAGATAGATAATTATATAAAGCAAGCCCCTCAAATATAGAATTGTTTTTCGAAGACAGAAAATAAAAATACTGAATATAAGGTTAACTTAGTATCCAAATAAAATACAAGAGCTTATCATGTAAAAAGTGAGATATAATTAGTATTATCGTAGTAAGGACACTGTGGCACAGAACATTTTAAAATGTCTTTTGATACATTTGTGTGGGAGTTCTGCCATTAATTAGCTGTCTGGCGGTAGGCAGCTCACGTAAACTCTCTGGTTTCCCTTTCAATAAAATAAAGGGCTTGAACTATTTAAACTTAGAGAATATCTTCAAGATATGAAAATTCTATTATTTCATTTCGTCACAAAGGAAGATTTACAAACAGGCATTAATATGAGTGTACAGTCCAGGTGGTTTTATCGGCTGAGTTTTTGTAGGGAATAGAACTAGAAATCAAGAGCTATTAGCCTTGCTGATGATTCACTCAGAATACCTCTCATTTTAGCAGACACATTTACTGGCCCTTCAGATGAAAATCAAATTGACAGAAAAGTACTGTTCCTTAGAGAAATGTGTTTTAAAAGCTTTGCATCATTTAATGGGTCTCAAAATAATTAATCTACTGACTCTATCAAAGACAGGAAATATCATTTATGAATAATATTTTACCGTTTACTAATACTTCCTTCCTGAGTTCCATCAAAGCCAATATCTAATTTCTAAAATTCTTCTCAAATATTGCCCTGCTACTTTTCTTAAATCAGTTCTGCCCGAAAACACATGGCTGATTTATCTGTATTAGAGTTACATGATTAAAAATTCTTTGGTAGAGAAAGTCAAGAGGAGTTACTGCATTTTGCTGTATTATTCAAATTCAGAAAGAAAGATGCATTCTCCATAAGGAATATGAGGGGGATGAGAAAACAAAACAATTCCATATTAACCACTTTATTCAGTAAGACAGTCTTTCAAGAGATATTTATTGAGTATCTATCACGGGATGGGCACTGATTGAATTCATCAGTGAACATGGAGATTACTTTTTAGCAGGAGGAGACAGTCAATAAACAATGAACAGAAGAAATGGGTATATTAGAAGGTGTTTAAACCCTTTGTTGTCAAGATGATTCTAGCTCATAGTGACCTATAGGGCAGTGTAGAACTGCCTCATAGAGTTTCCAAAGCTGTAAATCTTTACAAAAGCAGACTGTCACATCTTTATCCCATGGAGCAGCTGGTGGGTTCAATCCACCGACCTTTTGGTTAGCAGCCAAGAGCTCCTTCAGAAGGTGTTTAATATTATAGAAAAGATGAAGCACAAAGCAGCGAAAGAACGGTTAAGAAAGCAATGAAAAGGTGAAAGGTGCCAATTACAGGTTTAAATGTTGGTCAGGGAAGACCTCATGGAGAAGGAGACATCTGAGTAAATACTTAGAGAAGTTAGTTGTGAGGGCATCTGAAGAGCATTCCCTATGGGAGAGTTGCCATCTGCGAAGGCCCTAAAGTAAGAGAGTGCCTATTTTGTTAGAGGTTTCATTGGGGGTGGAGCAGCATAAGCAAGGAGGAAAGTGGTAAGAGAAGGCATCAGAGAGATAACAGGGGAGAGATGACTGGGAGGGCCATTGTAACAACTTCGGCTTTTATTTTGAGTGAAATATGGAGCCTTTGGAAAGTTTGAGTAGAGGAGTGACATGTTTTGACTTACATTTTAAACGGATCACTCTGTTTGTTGTATGGATAATAGACTGAAAGAAGAAGTAAAGGCAGAAGCAGGGAGACCAGTTCAGAGGCAATTGCAGTAAGTCAGGGATGAGATGATGGTGACTCAGACCAATATGGTAGCATAGAAGTGGCGAGAGATGGTCAAATTTTAAACTTTTTTTTTAAAGATAGAACAGAAAGATTTATTGTATTTAGTACCTGCGTAAGGCTGAGCTTACACTGACAGCTTTACACTAAGTGTCTTGGTTCTGAATTGAATTCATTCTGTTGATGGGGTTAAGACTTCTGGGGAAGCAAGGTATTATTCCAAATGCTTGGGCTTCCTCTCCTAACCATAAAGGTAGAACACTTAGGGGAGCCATGGTCTTAGTTCATGGTGGGTTCTTTCTTGATCAGGGGTGGTGTGAATTTATTCCAAGTGTGTGAGCTTCATCTTGCACCTACTGATGGATGTTCTCTCATCAAAACAAGAAATATTTCTTTCACGTTGACATGAAATCAAAAGCTCATATACTATAATGGTTAATTTTATGCGTAAACTTGGCTAGGCTATGGTGCCCAGTTGTTTGGTCAAATACTAGTCTAGATGTTATTATGAAGGTATTTGACATGTTATTGACATTTAAATCAGTGGCATCAAGTAAAGCAGATTACACTCCACAATGTGGGTGGGCTTCATTCAACCAGTTGAAGGCCTTAAGAGCAAACACTGAGGTTTCCTGAGGGTGGAGGATTCTGCCTCAAGACTGTAACATAGATATCCTGCTCAAGTTTTCAGCCTGGTCTACAAATTTTGAACACACAACTCCAGGAGTTTCCAAGCTGTCGCCTGACTAATACATCCAGTAAAGGAAGCCAATTATAGTCCTCAGAGAATAATTCTCAGAAATGTTTGTTCATTAAAGCCTTTAGGGGCAGTGTAGAGCTGGGGTTAACAGCATGGCTTCAAGAGTTAGACTTGCCAGAACTAAATTCAGTGTAGCTACTTACAGAGTGTATGATTGTGGGCAATTTATTTAAATATTCTGTGTCTTAGTTTCCTTAACAAAATGGGGTAATAATATTGCCTACTTTATAGGATTGTGAGCATTAATTTATACATGTAATTTTCTGGGTAAGGGCTTAGAACATTTTCTTTGTAAGAGTAATATTATGTAAATACATGTTCATACGTGTGTGTATGTAGACACACACACACAGTATGTGTAGCACAGAAATGTATGTGATTGCTATTATTTCCTTTAGACACAGTGTGAATATAATGTCATGTTACATTGCTATGACTGTCTTTCAATGCCCCTGATCACTCCTTTTCCAAACTCTGTTGGATCCGGAGTCAATTTCTTATCTGTGAAGATAATCGGACACCCTCTGCTCTTCTCCACATACACTGTTTACATGGAAAATCCTGGTTACTATATGACCTCAATTAGTTCCTTCACAAAAATGACTTCTAAATCAATGGGGGCCTATTCCATGTTATCAGTGCCACAGCTAAAAGTGCCTACTGGAGTCCCTCTTTGAAATCTCACAATTATCCAGAACATATTTAAGGCTAAATTGAAATTTTTTTTGTTGTTGTTGTTGGCAATATGGCATACTAGAGTCTGGAAATTTCTTGCTCTATAGCATCGAAAAATGTTCAATTAAATGAATTTTCAAACTGCCGTTTAAATTCAATTTACGAGTTTGCAGAAATCTGTTAGATGCTGGTAATTCTATAAATATGAAAGAAATGGTTTTAACTTTGCACAATCTCTTCTAGGAATATCCTCTAATATTTTATTAGCCTGACAAGACCTTGATACCAAAACTGGACAAATCAGATTGAAAAACGATTGCTAGAGTCCAATATCATTCAAGAATAGTTATATAAATCCCTGAACAACAAAAACATGAACTAGATCCAGAGCTGAATGAAAATCAGATCATATGCCACCATGAAGTGGGTTTTATTCTAGGAATGCAAAACGTATTTAATATTATTTAAACAGTTAATGTAATTTCCATAATAACATAGAGAAAAATCATGTCCATTTCAAGAGATATAGAAAAGCATTTGCTAAAACTAACATCCATTCATGATGAAAATGCTTAGAAAACTAGAAATAGAAAGGAAATCCCTCAGTCTGGTAAAGAGAATCCGCAAAAACAAAGCAAACAAAAAAACCCATACAACGCAATTCAATAAATTAATGGTGAAACATTGAAAGCTTTCCCTTTTGAGATCAAGAACAAGAGAAAGAAGTCTGCTTTCTTCAGTTCTATTCAACATCGCACTGATAATCTCAGCCATACATTAAAGTTAAAAGAAAAAAAAATAAGTATAATTACTGAAAAGGAAGTTAAAAAATCATCATCATTTACAGATAACATGAATTTGTACATAAAATCCAAAAGAACCTGAAGATAGAATATTGGTATAACCAGGAGTTATAAAAAGCAATTGGATACAAAACACATTTACAAAAGTTTGTTGTACATGTTGTATTTCCACATACCCGTAACAAAAAGAAAAAAAAACATTTAAAAGGGTATCTAGAATAAATCTAAGAACAGATGTGCAAAGTCACTAATATCCAGAATAAAATCCTACAAATCTATAAGGAGAAACAACCTAACAGAAAAATAGGTAAATGGGTATTAAGCGTATGGAAAAGGATGTAAAACTTCATTCATAATTGCTGTCGTATGTGTTAAGTCAGTTGTGACTCATACTGATCTCATGTACAACAGAACAAAACATTGCCCAGTCCTGTGCCACACTCACAATCATTGCTCTGTTTGAGACCATCGTTGCAGCCACTGTGTCAATTCATCTCATTGAAGGTCTTCCTCTTTTTCACTGACCCTCTACTTTACCAAGCATAATGTCCTTCTCCAGGGACTGGTCACTCCTGATAACATGTTGAAAGTAAATGAGATGAAGTCTTGCTATTCTCACTTCTAAGGAGCATTCTGGTTGTACTTCCTCCAAGACAGATTTGTTCATTCTTCTGGCAGTCCATGGTACATTCAATATTCTTCACCAGCACCCTAATTCAAGGGTGTCAATTCTTCTTTGGTCCTCTTCATTCGTTGTCCAGCTTTTGCATGCATATGAGGTGATTGAAAATACAAGGGCTTAGGTTAGGTTTGTCTTAGTCCTCAAATGACTTCTTTGATTCTAAACACTTTTAAGAGGTCGTTCGTGGCAGATTTGCCCAAAGCAATGCATCATTTGAATGCTAGCCTGCTGCATCGAATATGGATCCAAGTAATTCTTTACAGCTTCAATATTTTTTCTGTGTATCATAATGTTGCTTATTCGTCCAGTTGTGAGGATTTTTGTTTTCTTTATGTTGAGGTACAATCCACCTTGAAGGCTGTAGTCTTTGATCTTCATCAGTAAGTGTCTGAAGATCTCTTCACTTTCGGCAAAGAAGATTGTGTCATCTGTGTATCGCAGGTTCATAACTAGGGAAACGCAAATTAAAATCACTCACCAATTTTGCAAAAATTAAATTTCTGACAATACTATATTTTGGTGAGAGGATGTGAAGCAAAGGGAACTCTGACTGTGCTGGCGGGAGTGAACTTAGTGCAACCACAGTGCGAAAGAGTTTGACCTTTTCTAAAAAGTCAAAAATATGCATAATCTATGACCCAGCAACTCCAATCCCAGAGAAAGTTTTGTATATGTACACCAAGTAAAATATATAAGAATATTTATAATAGCCCACTTATCTATTAATGGTACATGAGATAAATAACTTGTGGTACATTTATGCAGTGAAATACCATACAGCAATGAAAATAAAACTGCAGCTACTCATTAGCATATTAAGCTCACAATCAAAATGTTGGACGAAAGAAGTAAGTTACAAAGGAAAATAGGTAGTCATAATTCATTTATAAACAAGTTTCAAAATCAGGTAAAACAAAACGATATTGCTTAGTGATGCATACAGTGGGGGTAAAACTATAAATAAAAGTAAAAGAATTATTATAATAAAAGTCAAGATAGTAGTTACCTCTACAGGATAGGAAATGGAATGTGCTCTAAGGAGCATAAGTTGGAGTAGCTTCTAAGGTATCAGCAATGGTCTGTTTCTTAACCCAGGCAGGGCTGTAATGAAAAAGGATCCATTAATGATTATATTTTTAAAATATATTTGGGTATATTTCACAATTAAAAAGTAATAAAATTCTGATGATTAAAATGCCTCTGTGCTAATATGCTCAATAGAAGAACTCTTCTGAAGTATTTCCTATTAATTAATACACCATCTGGGTGACTAATCCATGCTGAAGAAAAAGTTTACAGAGATACAGTACTTGAAAAGGTAAGTTTAAAAGATGAGAGTCATGCCAAAAAGCCACTTATTATTTTGCTTTGAAATAATTAATGATCTGTCATTACTCTTTTCTTAAATAAATGCAAATTAGAAAACGTACATTTATAATTCCAAATAATTAATTCATCAGTAATAAAGTATTCTTTTATATGTCTTTATTATCAATTGCCATCAAGTCAATTCCAACTCATAGTGGACGCTATAGGACAGTGTAGAACTGCCCCCAAAGGTTTCTAAGGCTGTAATCTTTGCAGGTTGAAAAAAAGGTATGATATTTTTAACAAATCTGTCTTTGAAGTACAGCCAGAATGTCCTTTAGAAGGGGGCAAGGGAAGCCTTCTCATGTACTTCGGACATGTCATAAGAAGGGACCAGTCCCTGGAGAAGGACATCATGCTTGGTAAAGTAGAGAGTTAGCAAAAAAGAGGAAGATCCTCCGTGAGATGGACTGACACAGTGGCTGCAACAATAGTCTCAAAGATAGCAATGATTGTGAGGATGGCATAGAATGGGCAGCGTTTTGTTTTGTTGTACACAGGGTTACTATGAGCTGGAACCAACTTAATGGCACCTAACAACAGCAACAACAATCTTTTTTTTTTTTTTTTTTAATTGTGCTTTAAGTGAAAGTTTAAAGTTCAAGTTAGTTTCTCGTACAAAATTTATACACACATTGTTATCTGACCCTAGTTGCTCGCTCTTTAATGTGACAGCACACTCTTCCTTTCCACCCTGGATTTCCTGTGTTCATTCAACCACCTCCTGTCCCTTTCTGTTTTCCCATCTCGCCTCCGGACAGGAGCTGCACATTTAGTCTCATGCACCTACTTGAATTAAGAAGGACACTCTTCATGAGCATCATTTTACAGTCCAGTCTAATCCTTGCCTTAAGAGTTGGCTTCAGGAATGGTTTTAGTTCTGGGTTAACAGAGACTCCCGAGGCCATGTCTTCTGGGGCTCTTCCAGTCTCAGTCAGACCATTAAGTCTAGCCTTTTTACTAGAATTTGAGTTCTGCACCCCACTTTTCTCCTGCTCCATCAGGTACTCTCTATTGTGTTCCCTGTCAGGGTGGTCACTGATGGTAGCTGGGCACCATCTAGTTCTTCTGGTCTCAGGCTGAAGGAATCTCTGGCTTATGTGGCTCTTTCTGTCTTTTGGGCTGATATTTCCCTTGTGTCTTTGGTGTTCTTCATTCTCCTTTGCTCCAGGTGGGTTGGGACAAATTGATGCATCTTAGATGGCTGCTCACTAGCTTTTAAGACCCCAGACAACACTCACCAAAGTGGGATGCAGAGCATTTTCTTAATAAAATTTGTTATGCCAATTGACCTAGATGTCCCCTGAAGCCATGGTCCCAGGCCCCTGCCTCTACTGCTCTGTCTCTCAAAGTGTTTGATTGACAATAACAATCTTTACTGAAGCAGACTGGCGCATCTGTCTCCCAAGAATCCATTGGGTGAGTTCAAACCACCTACCTTTTGGTTAGCAGCTGAGTGCTTAACCGCTGTGCCACCAGGTCTCCTTATAGTTTCATTACCCCAGTTTAAACTAGGATTGAATGCATTATTCATTTTATTTACTTTTTCCTGGATATTTAAAGCTAAAACTTTTTTGGTTATTTTGTTTGCTTGCCATTTATACTGTTAGAATTTAATTAAATAAATGCCAAAGGTAAACAAATCATCTTCATAAGCCTATCATGAAGTTCCTCTAGCCTCAGGACAATATTAGACATTTGATTTGAATTCTCTCACGTACAAAAATAATAAATTCAGTCTCACAAACTTACAGTGAATGAGTCATTTTTAAAAACTGGAAAACTCTATTTCAGAAAGATTTTGAGTGGCAATTGATCTATGGAAGAAAATACTTTTTTTTTTTTGTTTTTTAAAAGCATTTCAAGCTAGCTGTCAGGCCTTGGCATAGATGCTTGTTATTATATTGCTCCTACAAGGCCTTGTAAAGATCTGCTCTAATGGAATGCAAAACTTTGCCTTTAGCTAATTACATTTAAGAGTTCAATAGCTTGCTTGACATCTTTAGTGATGATGTCCAGTGATCTGAGGATTCAGTCCTTCAATTAGGAACCAACTAAAATCCTGTTCTTTATTGTTTGTGCAAAGTTTATTAAAAAAAATACTTCCTTTTGAAATATAAATACACTGTGAAGGAAACTATACAAATCTAAGGAAAATTTATTAAAAGGTCCACAAGAGCTTGTTATACAAAGTAGAATTTTACATATGACTCATTTTGAGCCACCACCCCTGGACAACCAGTCCCCAGGGCATTAGGAAAGAAATCCAAAAGGAAGTAGAAGATGTATACATAATGGAAAGGAGACAGCATGGACTTTGACTAACTACAGAACAGGTAAGGGAGTGGGCACAGGACCCCAAGGCAGCAGGAGTGATTCCAGAAGACTTGGCAAGAGATTCCTGCAGAGGGCAGCATGTGGTGCATTGCCTTGTAAGGCTGTCCACTGTTTGAGGTGAGGGCTTGGCAACACACATGGGCTTAGCACATCAATTCTCATATTTTCCCAACACAAACAGCTCTTTTGAGTCACCAAGGAAAACCATACTATCTTTCTCCATTCAGAGAACAAGAACCAATATCCTTGACTAAAAGCAACATTTTCGTTTTAACTCAAAAGTTAAATCATCTGGTAACTTGGCAGATAGTGAAGCTACAGAGAGGACATGTTTGGTGGGTCTGAGTGTGGGAGAGAGATTTGGTAAGCAGGGACTGGGTTCCATTAATGCAGCAACTATTGGCAGATACATAATTCAAAAATACAAATGTCAAATACTAGATAGGAAATCAATTTGTTGGAGGGAGATGGTTATGAATCTGAAATTGTCATATCTAGCTCTGAGTAGGATGCTTAGAGTGATGCCAAAGCAAAATGACTCAGGATGCATCTTATGTTAGATTCTGAAGAAAAACAATATGACATATTTAAAGCACTGTGACTTGTGTTAAAACTCTCTCTACACACACACACACACACACAAGGATTATGGATGAATTATATATTCACTTTCACTGTCATAGCTCAGGTTTATATTTAGACAATCATAATGAGATTGAAGATACTAGGTGTCATGGATTGAGTTGTGTGTCCCCCTAAAATATGTGTCAATTGGCTAGGCCACAATTCCCAGTATTGTGTGGTTGTCCTCCATTTTGTGATTTGATGTAATTATTCTGTGTGTTATAAATCCTACCCTCTACGCCTATGGGCTGGCCGTTATGTTAATGAGGCAGGACTCAATCTATAGGATTAGGTTGTGTCTTGAGTTAATCTCTTTTGAGATATAAAAGAGAGAAGTGAGCAGAGAGGAGAGAGAACTCATTATTACCAAGCAAGAAAAGCCAGGAGTGGAGTGTATCTTTTGGACCTGGGTTCCCTCTGCTGAGAAGCTCCGAGACCAGGGGAGGATTGATGACAAGGACCTTCCCCCAGAGCTGACAGAAAGAGAAAGCCTTCCCCTGGAGCTGGGACCCTGAATTCAGACTTTTACCTTCCTAAACTGTAAGAGAATAAATTTCCGTTTTTTAAAGCCATCCACTTGTATTTCTGTTATAGTAGCTCTAGATAATTAAGACACTATGTTAGAGCCAGCATAAAATTTTAAAATTTTATTGACATTTATATACTATGTTATTGTTGGTTGCCATCAAGTTTCTAATACTGGTGTCAAAGTTTTTTATTAAGCCCATTTAATAATGTGACGTTATAGGACAGAGTAGAACTGACCCATATGGTTTCCAAGGAGCGCTTGGTAGATTTGAACTGCTGACCTTTTGGTTAGCAGCCAAGCTCTTAACCACTTCACCACCAGGGTTCCATCAAATAAATAAATATTTCATATTGCTTTGATAAGCCATGTCACAAAATAATAATGTGTAGCAAAAAAGGGAAATATATTTTCTCACTAAGAGCACTATTTATTTGCTTGCACATCTCCTATCTACCTTCCCAAATTCAAACTAATTTGTAATGGTCTCTTAGATATTAAACACTGAAGGACATGATGGGCTTTCACAGGCCATTAGAGGAAAAACTAAGAGCGATGAGGTGGTAGGGTCCCAGCTCTTGGTCGTGTTCCATTGCAAGCTCCTCAGAAGAGGATCTTCTTACAGAGATGAAAGTGCTAAGACTTCAGTTGCGGTGCTGCTCTCCCAGCAGCAAGTCAATTCGTTAGGACGGAAGTTGCGGGCAGATACCGGTACTTGTGACCAGCTGTAAATCTCCAGTTAATGGATGAAATGGAACCATGATTAATATTTTTATGTGTCCCTTTCATAAGAGCATTGTGAACCCCTTCATAATATCTCATTAGACATCTGTGCTTTCATTCATCAGTACTCTGACTCCTGTTCAGCTAGTCAGCTCTTCAGCACATTGAAACTTAACGAAAATTTTGCTTCAGATTTTTTTTCTGTGAAATTATTTGCTTTCCAGTGTTTCATTACAGATATCTGATGCTTATAAATTTAAGTTTTCATCATACTTCAAACACATGTAACTACTGTAATTCTCCTACTACATAGCTGGTAGGATTTGGCTCCCCACCTCCCGCTGGGACTATGATAGTAATGGACATTTCCAAGTCTGCTTATGATTTGATGCATGGCTCTTATTACTCTGTCTTATTTCTTTATATTTATTTATCATGAAGAAATTATAATAATATGTGCTAAGACAGCAAGAATGGTTTTGCCCAAATTACGGATTTATTTTTATTTCATTTTAGTCTACCTTTCAAAATCTCTGAGATAGCCAGAGTGTAATAATAATTTTCTCTTTTTATCTGCTTGATCCTTTTTTATTTGTCATTGTATCCATGTAGTTTTGCTTTGTCCATTAAGAGTTGAATAATTTTGGCTTATGCTTCCAGACGATAATCATCGTATATTATTTAATTCATTAGGTTTACTATTGCTTAGCCAGTTTTTATTTTATAGCTTAACACTTAATTGAATGTTACAGGGCAGTATTCTTAAATCTCCTCTCATGACCATTTCCAGAGACACAAGCAATTTCTTTTTATACATTTCATTGTTAAAACTCTCCTGGATATTTATTTCAATATGTTTGCTACCCCCACCACAGAAACTATTCACATATACAATTAGCCATCAGTATGAAGCATTTTTTATTCTAAGGAGACCATGCATTTCTATTTAACTGTGTGGAAACCAAATTCTCTTCCAGTTCTATTTCCAACTTTCCAAATCTGTGTGTCTGTATATTCCAACCACACAAAAACATATCCTCTCCTTTCCTTCCAAGTCAAAGATGTAAAATAATACATCAAGTTTCACAAGTGACCCGAGAGCTGGAGGTAGGTTCAGTCTTGTCAACATTGTGTAGGGTTCTCTGTCTTCTGTACAGAATTGATAGCAGCTTAGCTCACTACACAGTGCATGTATTAGGTAGACTAGATGGAGAAGAAAAGGACTATATTAAGAGAGAAAGCTATAATGAAAAACTAGCAATGACTTTGCTGCGGGGATTGTAGTTTCTAATTCATCACAGATACATTGCAGAGCTTGAGAATATTTGTGTACCCTTCAGGCTAACTTTCTGCAAGGAGAAAAAAATGGAACATCTACAGTTACCTTTCATGCTGTATTGGTAACTCTCTTTTATTTGCAAGTAACTAAAACCTAATTTAAACCATTTTAAGAAAAGAAAGACATTTGTTTGTTTAATTGGAAAGTCCAAAGGATGCAGTAATTCTAGTATGGCTGGTTCTTAGGGCTTAGACAAGGTCATCAAGTCTGTAAGCATTCAGCTCTGGTCCATCTATGTTGATCTCATTCTCTCTTTGTCACCAGGTTCTCCCCATGGTGGCAAAGGAGATCCCTTTGCCCCAACTCTAACCTCACATACTATTCATTTTGAAACTTTAGGGAATATGGAGCTGCTACTCTGATTACTCTGGCTTCCCCAAAGTCAGATTCTGCTTGGTTAGGTCTGGGTCACGTGCCCACCCCAGTGGTGGGAGGACAGGATCAGCACCATGACTGCTTAAAATGCTCCCATGAAAGAAGGAATCTATTACTAAACAATGGAAAAGAAATGATGGACTGGCAAAACCAATGGACACATCTACAAATGCCCTGCTCTACTACCCTTGAATTATGCCTCTTTTCTTGGATAGATGAACTTTTACCCTAATGTCTCCTAGTTGGGATTATACAGCCTGGAAAACTGATGTCACAGCAGCCAGTTCCAGCCATAAGGAAAGGTAAAGAAAGAATTGCTGTACTTGGTGGAAGGAGAACTAGTCTAAAGCCTCTTTGCCACTTTTGGCGCCTCTGTAATAGCTGGATATGCTCCCATCACACTCCTCTGTCTTTTTCACTGCGGACTTCTTCGAAGTAGAGAATCTGGCTATTTATCTCTGGATTGCCAGTGTTTTGTCCAGCACCTGAAACTTATTATTTATATGTCTTTTGAATAAACATATTTATATAAAACTAAATAATCAAAAAAGATGAAATTTATTATCAGTATCATAAGCAAATTCATGGAAAGTGGCCCTATCAATCTTATTCCAATATTTATGAACCAAATATTTTGGTATAAAAGATTTCATTACTATGTTTTTTTTTGTTATAAATAACAATAGAAAGCCTTTAAATTTGTATAATATTTTGCCATTTTCAAGGAGCTTTTACTACCATTATCTATTTTGGCTGCATAATAATCATGAAAGCTTCTCAGAGTAGTTATAATGCCTATTTTGCAGATCAGGGGCAGTGAGTTTAAGACAAATTCCTATGCGTGTATAGTTAGAAAGTGTTCAAGACAGTAAAAAAGTTAAACATTTTATTCTACAATGGGCTGGGTTTATCCCATGGTTTTTCTTCTTTATGGGTAGTATGTGGTATCATGAGATTCCAGGACACTAAAGATGAAGAAGACCCTGAAGGGGAAGAAGATGTTAAGAAGAAAATGGATGAGGTCAGCAAAGTCACATGTCATCAGCTCACGCTATATATTAAGAGAAACTTCCACAGAGTTTCTAGACTGAAGAAAAGGTTCAACAGGCCCTGCAATTGCTAACAATATAACCATGGACAAATCAATTATAGAAACCTAGGTTCACCATCTCCCATGAACAAGTACACTGAGAGCTTCTCACACTGTCCTGGTCTGAAAATCAACTGGCCACAAAAAGAGGAAGACAAATTGGATGAAGAGACCCAGCCTACCTCAGAATACAGTACATGCCAAGTAGAGCTGTTATTAAAAATTTGAAGACTAATTTTGGGCTTGACAACCACTGAAATCAAGATTATACGTACACACAGATATATACATCTGTGTGTGTGTATTTATTGAGCATATATACACCAGGTCCTAACTTATAACTATCTCATTGTCTGACATTTTGCATTTACAACAGAAGTAAATCTACTATCTGACTATCTTGCACATTGACAACGTACGTCTGGCAGTAATGAATGTCAAGGAGCAAGATGAGAGTGACGCTACCTGTGATAGTTAAGAGTATGTGTCACCTTGGCTGGGCGGTGATTATCAGTGGCTTGGCAGTTATATAATAATGTAATTTGGCAGTTATGTAATGATGCCATTAGGCAGTTATGTAATGATGATATGATCTGATGTGGTCATTTTCCATTTTCACATAATGCCAATTTTGCATAATGACCTGGTCTTTGGAACCTAACCATGTCCATAAGTGATGAATGGGTATATGTGTATATATATACATATGTAGATATAGAATACACATATATGTATGTGTATATATATATAAAAAAAAATATATATATATATATATACCAGAAAACCAAACCCAGTGTCGTTGAGTCAATGCCGACTCATAGCAATCCTAGAGGATAGAGTGGAACTGCCCCATAAGGTTTCCAAGGAGTGGCTGGTGGATTCGACCTGCCAGCCTTTTGATTAGCATATTGGTATGAGCATAGTCTTCAGATAAATAGTAAAAATATAAAAGGGACATGCTGTTTATCTCAAGGTATCATACCACTTTGAGGGTTGTTGTTGTTATGTGCCTCTGAGTCAATTCTGACCTATAGTGACCCTATAGGACAGAGAACTGCCCCATAGGGTTTCCTAGACTGTAAATCTTTACAGGCACAGAACACCAGGCCTTTTCTCTTGAAGAGTGGCTGGTGGTTCAAACTGCTGACCTTTCAGTAAACAGCTGAGTGCATAACCGTTGTACCACCAGGGCTCCTCTTGGATGGTTACTGAAGATTTAAATAATCACAGAAATTAGTGCAAACTACAAAATGGGAAAATTTGGGGCATCAGAAATAAAGGCATAGTTCCAGAGTGGCAGAGCCGGGCATTTGCAGTGGTGCTGTCTGGCACATTCCTTCTCTCTTCCTTAGGTGACAGAATAAGCCTGTAAATAGTTCAACGATAATGGCCTCCATGAATAGAAGCTGACCAATGTGTTCAATACCTGCCCCCATTTACCACCCCCCACTTTGTGAAGTAAGACAGGATTACTGACACACAGTAGTTAATAGGGAACTCTGTGATGATGGTGGCTGAACAGATCTTTATATAGCAGGGTTTCTTAATTTTGAGTATGTGCATGAGCTTCAGGGGACCAATGGACACCCCAAACTGAATGAAAATGTGTGCTTAAACTTTAAGGTACTGAAAAACAGAGAGGTAGCAGAGCTTTCTTCAGAATATCAAAGGCGTTTTTGTCTAAAAGAACTTGTCACTGTTATAGGGTTTCATGGGAGGTCCCAGTAACATACCTCTCCCAGTTTTGCACGTGTAAATTCTTAGATCATTATTAATCAGCTGTTCCCTTAGTTCTTCAGTATGACTAATCTTTCATATATGTATTTTAACACTGAATATTGGATTCCTAAAACTATTCTTTTCTATGTGCATAAATTTACAATTATGTAGTGTGATATATAATCTAATATTTCCTGATCTGATTAATGTCTAGCTTTTACGTAATTATGTTCTCTCTTTCTGGGTTAAAATTGACAATAGCCCCAAAATGTCCCCAGAATCTTATTTAAATTCCAGGTAGCCAGGGAAAAGACTAAACCAGGACAGTCACTAGAGTTTTTCTCCCTTTCAATGTCTTCTCACTTGGGATACATTTTTAGTATCGATAGATAACTAGCTGCCATGCGTAGCTGAGATCAAGGCTCTACCTGGTCACTCACAGACTGAAGCCATCCTTTTGCCTGAATACTAAAAACATTTTTAAAGCCATACCAATTGGTAGTCAATCACATGATGCTATTCTCTGATGTTTCTTTTCTTGTGTTATCATCTATTTTATTTTGTCTTATTGCTGCCTGACTTGCCATATTTCTATATCCTTTCTCTCCTCCTAAATTATAAACTATTACAATGAAAGAATCATAGCTCATCCTACTTTTTATTTTTCCTGATTCTTAATATAAGGGATATCATGGAATTATTTTTATTTGACTTATCAAGTAAAATATATAAAGGTTCTCAAGCCCTACAATTTTTTCATCCATGAAATTTATCACTTCTATCCCAATTCTTTCTAACAGAAGAATATTTGCTCTTAGACAGGATTTGATTCCATATGTGCTATGATCAATATGTTGAAAACTATAGGTTAGCAATTTCCTGTCTCTTTTTCATTG